>NW_023269671.1:501011-603772 GCF_004353265.1 Vitis riparia | reverse complement strand
AACGATGACTCATCTTCTGTTTCCGATTCGGATCCCATTGATGAGAGAGTTTCACTTGCTGTAGGGGACACAGAGATTGTTGATTTTGGCATAGCAGATCAGCCTAGGGAGTTGAGGATCAGATCAGATTTATCTGTTGATGAGAGGGATAGCCTCATCCAGTTCCTTAGAGCATACTTGGACGTTTTCCCATGGTTTTATGAGGACATGCCAGGCTTTGATCTGTCTATCGTCCAGCATCGTTTGCCACTTCTGCCCCATGCCAGACCGGTTAAGTAGAAGTTGAGACGATTGCATCCTCGTTGGAGCTTGCAGGTCAATGAGGAGATTCAGAAGCAGCTCAGTGTAGGATTTTTATTAGTGGTCGAGTACCCGAAGTGGCTAGCCAATGTCGTCCCTGTTCCCAAAAAGGACGGCAAGGTGAGAGTTTGTGTTGATTTTCGAGATCTCAACAAAGCCAGTCTTAAGGATGATTTTCCTCTTCCACACATCGACATGCTAGTTGACAATACGACAGGTCATTCGATGTTGTCCTTTATGGACGGATTTTTCGGGTACAGTCAGGTCTTGATGGATCTAGAGGGCATGGAGAAGACGTCCTTCATTACCGAGTGGGGTACTTATTGCTATAGAGTCATGCCATTTGGGTTGAAGAATGCAGGAGCCACCTATCAGAGAGCGGCGACCACCCTCTTCCATGACATGATGCATCGGGATGTTGAGGTTTACGTAGACGACATGATAGTGGAATCTCGAGGTAGATCGGATCACTTAGCAGCTTTAGAGAGGTTCTTTGAGAGGATCAGATAGTTCAGGTTGAGATTGAATCCCAAGAAGTGCACTTTCAGAGTGACTTTTGGGAAACTCTTGGGGTATATGGTCAGCGAGAGAGGCATAGAGGTAGATCCAGATAAGATTAGAGCCATCCTTGACATGCCTGCACTAAGGACAGAGAGAGAGGTCAGAGGTTTCTTGGGTAGACTTCAGTACATCAGTAGATTCATCGCCAGATTGACAGACATCTGTGAGCCCATTTTCTGACTCTTGATGAAGAGTCAACCTACTTTTGGGGATGATCAGTGTTAGAGCGCATTCAAGAGGATCCGAGAGTACTTGTTGTCACCCCCAGTCTTGGCGCCTCCTACACTAGGCCGTCCTTTACTCCTATACCTATCCATCTCAGACGTGGCTTTGGGATGCATGTTGGCTCAGCTCGATGATTCAGGCAAGGATTAAGCCATTTATTATTTGAGTAAGAGGATGCTAGATTACGAGACGAGATATGTTATGATTGAGCGTTATTGCTTGGCATTGGTTTGGGCCACTCAACGATTGAAACATTACATGACCGAGTATTCAGTGCATTTGATATCCCGTCTAGATCCTCTGAGATATTTGTTTGACAGGCCCGCCTTGGTCGGTCGCCTCATGAGATGGTTGGTACTTCTGATTGAGTTTGACATTCATTATGTCACTTAGAAGTCCATCAGAAGGAGCATTGTCGCGGATCACCTAGCTTCTTTACCAGTTTCCAATGGCAGAGCCATTGATGATGACTTCCTGGATGAGGATGTCGCAGCTGTGACTAGTTTATCAGGATGGCGCATGTATTTTGATGGTGCATCCAACCACTCTGGATATGGGATAGGCGTCTTGTTGATATCCCCTCATGGTGATCACATTCCTAGATCTGTTCGTTTGGCATTCTCGGATCGACATCCTGCCACGAACAACATTGTTGAGTATTGATTACTACCCAAAAGTGCCATTTTACACTTTTAAGTCATATTGTTTTAAGCACTTTTGTGTAGTAATTCTTCACCTTTATTCCAATTGGCATGTTAATGACCTAGCAATGACTTCTAATCATATTTGTGGCTAGTTTTAGTGTTTTGACATCTTTTTGGATCATTAAGACAAGCCAACCAAAGAAGAAAGCAAAGAGAAGCAAAGAAAATCAAAGAGAAGCAAGGAGGAAATCTGAGGACAGCAGCTGCAGTGTTCTTTGGCACTTTTTGGAGAACTTCCCGAAGTCCATTTTTTACATTCTATATACCGTTTCAAAGCTCAAGAAGTCAAGAATCCAACGCTTCAAATCGTGCACGATTTGGAGTTGAAACGAGGAAGTTATGACCTTCTGAAAAAACTGCTCCAGGTGTGCGAAAATTTCGCACACCTTCTGAATGGTGTGCGAATTTCGCACACCTCCTTTAATTTCGCACACCCCTTGCGTGGTGCGAAATCTCCTCTGTTTTTGCCGACTCCACTTTAGATATTTTCTTAAGTTTCTTTTGATGTAATTTCCTTTCTTCTCCTTGTAATCAAAGCCAATGAAAAACTTTGCTTTTGTAAAAACTATATAAGGGGTGGAAATCACCTCTTGAAGACATGTAACCCGAGTGTTAAGCTTAACACTTAGCAATATACAGAGCACTTCTTATTTTCTATTTTCTCGTTACTATTTTCTCTTTCTTGGAAGCCAAACAACCTTGAGGATGTTTTCTCAGAGGATGAGAGGCTAACTCTTGGTTTCTTGGAGTGAAGGAAGCTAGGTGAAAAGTCCAGATGAAAAGTTGGAAAATACTCGTGCATTAAATTCAGGTAGTTGAAGTTCATAAATGGCTTTTTAATCCAAAGTTTTTGCTTTAAATCCCTGAGAATCACTTTGAATGGCCAATACATGGTAAGCTTCAGGTCTTTATGGATGCTTATTGCTAGATCCATATTAGTCCATTAGTTATCATGTACGAGCCATTGGAAAGTGGTTCAAGGTGAAGACCTATATAGTGTCTAAAGCCATTAATGGACCTTGACTACCATTTTTATTGATTTTTATGATTAAATCTTCATTGTTAAACCTACACCGGTTCGGGAATAACTATAGGTTAAATCCCCAATGCGAGGAGAAAAATCCGGAATTTTCCACTTTGCATTCTAAACTTGATCCTAGCAATCCTTAGCTCCGAGAAACTTTCTTTCTTCCCATTTTTAATTAGTTTATGTTAATTTAGTTCAAATACTTTCAAAACAAATTTTATTTTCTTTTAAGCTTTAAGTTTTTGATAAAGGAAATCATTAAATTTAATTTCTAATCATGAGTATATCACTGGTAGAATGAAAAACCCATCCAGAGTTTGACCCTAAAGCCACTATACTATAGTAGCTTTGGCTACACTAGTATGAGGTCATAGGTTTTATAAATGTTTTTGATTAAATGACCCGACTGGGTTTTCCATGCGAATCAAAATGGCGCCGTTGCCGGGGATGGTGCCACAATACAGTGATACAACCTTTTAGAGGCTACTTGTGACTTTCATCACAAGTTTGGTGAATTCCTTTTTCACTAACTTTATTTCCTTTATTTAGAATTTCTTTGTTTTCTTTCTAACCTTACTTTCTTCTAGTTTTCTTTTGTTTTTGTTGTTTTTGTTTTGTTTCAGGTAAGTAGAGATTTGTGCATGCCTATTGGATTCGGGACCAAGAGGGAAGATTAGTAAGGATTGAGAATCCTCAAGACACAGAGTTGAATATCTGTGTAAACATCATGGACCCTCCACAAGAGGATCAGAATCTTAACAAGGTCAAGGGGGGGTGGGGGGGTAATCCAAATGCATATCTATCCATGAGGGATAGAATGCACCCACCAAGGATGAGTGCACCCTCATGCATAATACCTCCTCTTGAGCAGCTGATTATAAGGTCCCATATTGTGCCCCTTCTAACCAAATTTCCATGGAATGGAGAGTGAGAATCCCATATGCCCACATCAAGGAGTTTGAGGAGGTGTGCAATACCTTTAGAGAGGGAGGAGCTTCAATAGACTTGATGAGACTCAAGCTATTCCCTTTCACTTTGAAGGACAAGGCAAAAATATGGCTTAATTCTTTAAGGCCAAGGAGCATAAGGAATTGGGTTGATCTTCAGGCCGAGTTTTTGAAAAAATAATTTCCCCACCCATAGAACCAATGGGTTGAAGAGGCAAATCTCAAACTTTTCTGCTAAAGAAAATGAGAAATTCCATGAATGTTGGGAGAGGTATATGGAAGCTATCAATGCTTGTCCTCATCATGGCTTTGATACATGGCTCTTGTGAGCTATTTCTATGATGGAATGTCTTCCTCCATGAAGCAAATTCTTGAAACCATGTGTGGGGGAGATTTTATGAGTAAGAATCCGGAAGAAGCCATGGATTTTTAAGTTATGTATCTGAGGTAACAAGAGGATGGGATGAGCCCAACTCAAAGGAATTGGGAAGGATGAAAGCTCCTATGAATCCGAAGGGTGGAATGTACATGCTAAGTGGAGGACATGGACATGAAAGCTAAGGTGGCAACAATAGCAAGGAGGTTGGAAGAACTCGAGTTGAAAAAGATGCATGAAGTTCAAGCCATTTCCGAGACTCAAGCCCATGCCATGCCATGCACCATTTGCCAATCATGTGATCATGTGGTAGATGAGTGCCCAACCATGGCCAGCTGTGAGGGAGATGTTAGGTGATCAAGCCAATGTTGTGGGGCAATTTAGGCCTAACAACAATGCACCTTATGGAAACACCTATAATTCAAGCTGGAGAAACCATCCAAATTTTTCTTGGAGACCAAGACCACCTCCATACCAACCACAAGCCCAAACTCAAGCACCTCAACAAACCTCTTCAGTGGAGCAAGCCATGGCAAACCTAAGCAAAGTCATGAGTGACTTTGTGGCTGAACAAAGGGCAATCAACTCCCAATTGCATCAAAAGATTGAGAATGTTGAGAGTTCTCTAAATAAGAGAATGGATGGGATGCAAAATGATCTATATCAGAAGATAGATAACATTCAATACTCCATCTCTAGGCTTACCAACCTCAACACAGTGAATGAGAAAGGAAAGTTCCCCTCTCAACCAAGCCAAAATCCAAAGGGTGTTCATGAAGTTGAAACCCAAGAGGGGGATTCTTCAAAGTTGAGGGAGGTCAAAGCCGTGATCACATTGAGGAGTGGAAAGGAGGTTGATCAACCTTTGCCTAAGGTGAGGCAAGATGAAGAACCTTTGTCAAAGAAAACCTTGGTTAAAGAGAGCAATAACCAAGAAGAGAAGTGGGAAGAAAAGTGCATCCAAATCAAGCATTGAAGAAGAGCCGAGGATAGTGATTAAAGAAGATATGATGAAGAAACATATGCCTCCCCCTTTTCCTCAAGCTTTACATGGAAAGAAGGAAATCAAGAATTCACAGAAATTCTTGAAGTCTTGAGACAAGTGAAGGTGAATATACCCTTACTTGATATGATCAAGCAAGTCCCCACATATGCAAAGTTTCTGAAGGACTTGTGCACGGTCAAGAGAGGGTACATGTGACAAAGAATGCATTTCTCACTGAGCAAGTAAGTGCTATCATTCAGAGTAAGTCTCCAGTCAAGTATAAAGATCCGGGTTGCCCCACCATTGCAGTCAACATTGGAGGAACACTGGTGAGAAAGCTTTACTAGACTTGGGGGCGAGTGTGAATTTGCTCCCATACTCTGTGTACAAGCAACTGGGACTTGGAGGATTGAAGCCCACAGCCATCACTCTCTCCTTAGCTGATAGATCTGTCAAAATCCCAAGGGGGTGATAGAGGATGTTCTAGTGCAAGTGGACAAATTCTACTATCCCGTGGATTTTGTTGTGCTTGATACCGATCCCACTGTTATGGAAGCCAATTATGTGCCAATCATCCTTGGGAGACCTTTCCTGGCTACCTCCAATGCCGTCATCAATTGTAGAAATGGGGTGATGCAGCTCACATTTGGAAACATGACTTTGGAGTTAAACATATTCCATCTTTGCAAGAGGCATCTTCACCCAGAAGAGGATGAAGGATTGGAAGAGGTGTGCCTGATCAACACCTTGGTTGAAGAGCATTGTGACAAGAGCTTAGAAGAGACCTTGAATGAAAGCCTTGAAGAGCTTGAAGAAGGGTTACCTGAACCCTTTGATGTGCTAGCCATCATGTCTCCTTGGAGGAGACGGGAAAAGATCTTACTACTGTTCAATAGGGAGGAAATCAAAGAAAGAGAAAGGGGAAAAGTACAGAGAAAGATGACTACATAAATGAAGAACCACAGAGGATAGTCATCAAGGAAGAAATGATGAAGAATCACATCCTCACCTTTCCCCCAAGCTTTGTATGGCAAAATCATACAAACCAAGTCTCAAAAGAAGGATGCAAACTTCATATGGGATCCGGGCAAGCTAAATCAGGTCAAATTTCATGGTGAACTTAGTCTCTCCAAAGACTAAAAAGTTCATCCTCTTTTTGTTTTCTTTTAAGTTGATTTTAGTTTAACTTAGTGTTTTCTTGTATTTATGCATGTTTTGATTTCTATTTTTGACGTTAAATTCATTCTAATATGGTTTGAATTGTGTTTTTTGTGTTAACATGTAGGTAGGAAGGCTTGAAGAATGGAGTCTTGGTGGAAACAGGGGAAAACAGGGGAGAAAAATCAAGTTCAGCAAATTCGCACACCCCCTTTTGAGGTGTGCGAATTCGCACACCCCCCTACCCGGTGCGAATTCATTTTTGCTCCACTTTTCAAAATTCATACTCTCTGTCCCCCTGTGCGAATTTCACAGGTATGCGAACCTGGTGCGAACCCGGTGCGAATTTGTTTTTGCGCCAATTTTCAAAACATGCTCTCTGTCTTGGAGAATTACAGGTATGCGAAATTTTCGCACACCTTTTAAGGTGTGCGAAACTCATTTTTTCTCTTTAAAAGCTTTGATTTTCCACTTAAAACTTCAAGCTCCTTCTTCAATTCTCTCAAAACCTCCCTTCCGTTCACCATTGCCATCCATAAAACCCTTTTCTTCATCAATCATCACCATCAACCCACCAAAGCAGCCCATCTCCAATATTCCACTCCATTCCCGCCGGCAATCACTATTCATCATCTTCCAATTTCGGCAATTCCATCCTCCTCCACCATCAAAATCCTTCAAATTCATTACCCAACACTCTAAAAACTTCCATAATCCCATCCAAACCTTGTTCTTGCCAATCCAAAGCCCAAACCATAAGCATCCAAGCCTTAATTTCTTCAAAAGAAATCCATTGCCGCCGGCCATGGGCTTCCAATTCTCCAATTTTCCACTTGAATAGCTCCAAATTCCAAGCCCATTCACCATGACAAATCCTTTCCTTACCTAAGCACCAATTCCCATCCTCAAAGCCACAAATTCTACCATTTCAAAAAGAGCCATAATTCCTTAGCCGTGGGTAAATAGTGCCCTGTGCGAAATTCGCACACCCCCCCCCCTGTGCGAAAATTTCGCACACCTAGCCCCCTGTGCGAAAATCTTAGCCTCTCCACCCCTACCTTCTATAATTCCGAGCCTCTGAGCCTCCTTTCATCACGTCATCATGCCTAAGACCCGAGGAGGATCTACTTCAGCTTCCCAGAGCAGTCAGAGAGCCGCCCCTGAGCGGGCCCCACTTGATGCGCCCTCATTTTTACCTGATTCGGCACCTCAGAGCAGATACTATACGAGGAGAGCATCCGCCACGTTTGTGGCCCCTACACAAATTCCACCTCGGAGTCCTCCTTTAAAGGAAAGCGAAGACTACAGAGCCAGGAGAGTCATCCAGAGCACCTCAAGCCTTCTTCTGCCAGGCACCCTAGACCCAGCTCGCCCATTGAGGGCAACTCCGATTGCCGATCGAGAGACTTTCATGTCGAGACCTATTCGATCACTCTCTGATGCGACAGCGGCATGAGTTACGAGATTCATACCGCCTACTTGAGAGGTACCATCTTGTACCCTTTATGACTCCGCCCCAATTCTTTTATCCTCGAGTAGCATTAGACTTTTACCAGTCTATGACTACTCATGGCGTCCCGATACCAGCCTCGATCCTTTTTACCATTGATGGACGCCAGGGTATTCTGGGGGCTGCTCAGATTGCCGATGCTTTCCATATCCCTTATGCACCGACAGATCCCGCTGCATTTAGACGTTGGGCCCCACTTTCTGAGTGGGACATGGTCCGTAGCCTATCTCGAGGGACATCTTCCCAGAGGACCATTTTGAGGAGAGAGCTTCCCCCAGAGATGCTCCTAGTTGATGTGGTGCTTCGCCCCAATCTTTTTCCTCTTCAGCTTAAAATGCAGAGGCGAGGGGCCATTTTGGAGGCATTATTTCGTATCTATGAGGGCTACTACTTTGCCCCTCATCATTTGATTATGGCCGCTCTCCTCCATTTTGAGGAGAAGGTGCATAGGCGGCATCTTGCGAGGGCAGACTCCATTCCTTTACTTTTCCCTCGGCTGCTATGCCATGTTTTGGCGCATATGGGTTTTCTTGCCGACCTCATTCTGAGCCTCGCCGCCATTGTCGAGAGAGCTTCTCTCTTGACCAATGGGCTCAGATATGGCTCCATCGCCAGTTTCCAGAACTTCCCGAGCCAAGGGAAGTCCCTCCTGCTCCATCCACTTCAGAGCCTCCACAGCCAGTACCAGAGGCCGCATCATCTGATGCCCCCACCTGCTGTTCCTCTTATATCAGAGCCGTCCATTACTATCCCTGGTGCCGAGTATCGTGCTTTGCTCGCTTTTTTCCAGACTTTGACCACTACTCAGACAGCCATTATGGAGCGTATGGACCACTTCCAGCTTCAGCAGGACCAACAGACTCTCATTCTCCGAGAGATTCAGCAGCATCTCTGTCTTTCATCATCAGTTCCACCTGTAGAGGTTCCTTCCACACTTGCAGCGGAGGACCCCTCCTATCCACCAGAGGAGCCTACCACTTGATCATACGATCACTCCTCTCCTTTTTTGTATCTATATGCTACGTGTTTAGATGTCTTATATATATTGGACCACTGTTATACTGGGATTGGATGTACTCCATGTTTATTTTGTATATTGTACTCTCTCAGTTTATATAGACATCTTCTCTTTTTGTGTATTTTAGCTTCCATTTTATTTCCTCTATTCAGTACACTTATGATTTTTCTTTTCTTTTGAAGCATGTGGTTTCTCCTGTTCATTCAGAGTCCTTTACTATGAGGAGGTATCACTTCCTCCCTTATTTTATCGGTTGTTTTTGGAACATTGGGGACAATGTTCGTCCTAGTTGGGGGGAGAATTGAGGAAGTAAGTTGTTGAATTGTTGGTTAAATTAAATTGCTAACAAAATTTTTTGCAAACTCTCTTTGTTTTCTCAAAGATAAATTCTCAAAAGTAAATGGGAGAAATTAAATTCTTATCTTATTGCCATAGTCTCAGAGTTTGTATTATGCTTATTAAAGTTGATAAATTGTTGAAGCTCCTTTTGTTTTCAATCTTAAGTATTCCACTCTAATCTTTTCACACATTGAACACATTAGATTCCAGTTATAAGATGGAAAACTTTCTCACTCCCTAAACTTAGGAAATTTTCAACTTGGTGCCATTGACTTCATTCTATTAGTGTTGGGACACCTTATAAAAGGCCAATGCGTCTTATGAAAATAATTTTTGCTTCACTTGCTTTGAAACCCGAGCAAGGTCTGAGGGGTATATGGTGAAAATCTTTGAAACTTGGTGCCCTAAGCCTTCATTGGTTGGGAGTCACCGACCTTAATGCTCGTTACATGGGTGGATGGGTGAAGTATATTATAAAAAAAAAAAAAAAAAAAAAAAAAAAAGAAGAAGAAGAAAGGGGTGCGTTCTTAGCCTTTTATATATGAGTTAGTGTTGCTAAAGTTAGAGAAAAGCCTTAGTTGGGGGAGAATATTAGTTTGACATACTATAACTGGAAGCTAAGCACCTTAACACTTAGATTTTTTGTGGAAGATTAAGTATTGATCCTTTGGGAGTGGAAATTATTTTGATACTCAAATTTGCATAATGCCCACTCTTTGCAAGTTGTGATTGGTAAGTTATTTGATAATTCTTGTTGATGATTGAGTTTTATATCTTTGACTTGCCATGTGAGAGTTTGATCCAATCATGCCACTTGATTATTTTTTGGAGTGATCAACATGATTTTGTGAATTATTATTATCTATTTTTCTTTCTTTTTCTCTCCTTCATTGCTCAGGACGAGCAATGTGTCAGTTGGGGGGAGTGATTACTACCCAAAAGTGCCATTTTACACCTTTAAGTCATTATGTTTTAAGCACTTTTGTGTAGTAATTCTTCACCTTTATTCCAATTGGCATGTTAAGGACCTAGCAATGACTTCTAATCATATTTGTGGCTAGTTTTAGTGTTTTGACATCTTTTTGGATCATTAAGACAAGCCAACCAAAGAAGAAAAGCAAAGAAAAGCAAAGAAAATCAAAAGAGAAGCAAGGAGGAAATCTGAGGACAGCAGCTGCAGTGTTCTTTGACACTTTTGGAGCACTTCCCGAAGTCCATTTTTTACATGCTATATACTGTTTCAAAGCTCAAGAAGTCAAGAATCCAACGCTTCAAACCGTGCATGATTTGGAGCTGAAAGGAGGAAGTTATGACCTTTGGAAGAAAACTGCTCCAGGTGTGCGAAAATTTCGCACACCTTTTGAATGGTGTGCGAATTTCGCACACCTGTGCGAAATCTCCTTTGTTTTTGCCGACTCCACTTTAGATATTTTCTTAAGTTTCTTTTGATGTAATTTCCTTTCTTCTCCTTGTAGCAAGCCAATGAAAAGCTTTGCTTTTGTAAAAACTATATAAGGGGTGGAAATCACCTCTTGAAGTGATGTAACACAGGTTGAAGCTTAACACTTAGCAATATACAGAGCACCCTTATTTTCTATTTTCTCGTTACTATTTTCTCTTTCTTGGAAGCCAAACAACCTCTGATGATGTTTTCTCAGAGGATGAGAGGCTAAACTCTTGGTTTCTTGGAGTGAAGGAAGCTAGGTGAAAAGTCCAGATGAAAAGTTGGAAAATGCTTGTGCATTAAATTCAGGTAGTTGAAGTTCATAAATGGCTTTTTAATCCAAAGTTTTGCTTTAAATCCCTTAGAATCACTTTGAATGCCCAAAACATGGTAAGCTTCAGGTCTTTATGGATGCTTATTGCTAGATCCATATTAGTCCATTAGTTATCATGTACGAGCCATTGGAAAGTGGTTCAAGGAGAAGACCTATATAGTGTCTAAAGCCATTAATGGACCTTGACTACCATTTCTATTGATTTTTATGGATTAAATCTTCATTGTTAAACCTACACCGGTTCGGGAAATAACTATAGGTTAAATCCCCAATGCGAGGAGAAAAATCCGGAATTTTCCACTTTGCATTCTAAACTTGATCCTAGCAATCCTTAGCTCCGAGAAACTTTCTTTCTTCCATTTTTAATTAGTTTATGTTAATTTAGTTTCAAATACTTTCAAAACAAATTTTATTTTCTTTTTAAGCTTTAAGTTTTTGATAAAGGAAATCATTAAATTTAATTTCTAATCATGAGTATATCACTGGTAGAATGAAAACCCATCCCAGAGTTCGACCCTAGAGCCACTATACTATAGTAGCTTTGCTACACTAGTATGAGGTCATAGGTTTTATAAATGTTTTTGATTAAATGACCCGACTGGGTATCCATGCGAATCAATAATATGAACAATTCTTGGTCATGAGCCAATGGCTTTAAATGTTATGAACAACTCAAGGTTGTGTATCACATGAAAGACTCTTATTCGTGAGCTTAAGTCTCTATATGTTATGAAAAGCTTAGGGTTATGGTTTACAAGAATGAGTTTGGGTCATGAGCTCAAGGCTTTAGATGCTATAAACAACTCATGGTTATTAATGACATGAGCTACTTCAGGTCATGAGCTCATGACTTTGGATGCTATGAACAACTCAGGGTTGTGGAGAATATCAATGGCTCATAATCCTGTGACCTTAGTTCTTTAGATGCTATAAGCAGCTCAAGGTTGTGGAACATATTAATAGTTCTTGGTTGTGAGCTCATGGCTCTAAATTCTATGAGCAGCTAAGGTTATAGATTACATGAATGACTCCAGGTAATGTGTTCAAGGCTCTAGATGCTAAGAACAACTGAAGACTATTTTTGACATCAACAACTCTCAATCATGAGCTCAATGCTTTAGATGCTATGAACAACTCAAGGTTATAGTTGACATGAATGACTCCGGGTTATGAGTTAAGGGCTCTAGATGCTATGAGCAACTCAAGGTTGTGGATGACATGAACGACTCTAGGTCATGAGCTTAGAGCTCTACATATTATTAAGAGTGTGGGCCTATGGTTAACATAAACAACTCTAGGTTGTGAGCTCAGGGTTTAGATTATATGAACAACTTATGCCTATTAATGACATGAACTACTCTGGGTTATGAGCTCAGGTCTCTAGATGTTATGAATAGCTCCATGTTATGGATGATACACACAATTGTAGGTCATGAGCTCAAGGATCTAGATGCTATGAATAACTTAGGGTTATAGATGATATGAACGACTTTAGTACATGAACTCAAGGCTCTAGACATAATGAACAACTCAAGGTTATGGATGAATAAATGAATTCAGGTCATGACCTCAAGACCCTAGATGTTATGAACACCTAATTATTGTGGATGATATGAATGACTTAGGATCTCATGACATTAGGCTTCTAGATGCTGTGAATAACTTAGGGTTACGGATAATATCAATAATTCTTAGTCGTGAGCCTATGGCTTTAGATGCTATGAAAAGCTAAGGGTAATGGACAATGTGTAGGACTCATGGTTGTGAGCTTAAGGCTCTATATGTCATGAACAACTCAGGGTTATGGTTGATAAGAATGAGTCCCAATTATGAGCTCAAGGCTGTAGATGCTATGAACAACTCAAGGTTGTGGGTGACCTAAGCTACTCTGTGTCATGAGCATACGACTCAGGATGCTATGAAGAACTTAGGGTATTGGAATATATGAACGAATTGGGATCCCATTAGCTCAGGACTCTATATGCTATGAACAACTTAGGACTATAGATGATATGAACAATTCTTAGTCGTGAGCCATCACTCTAAATTTTATAAACAACATAAGGTTATGGATGACCTGAACGACTTTAGGTAGCGAGCTCAAGGCTCTAGATGTGATGATTAACTAAGGGTTGTGGTTGACATGAACAACTCTAAGTCGTGAGCTCAACATTCTAGATGCTATGAATAGCTTAAAGGTGTGGATGACATGAACAACTCTGGGTCGTGATCTCGGGGCTCTAGATACTATAAACAACTTAGGGTTGTGGTTGACATCAATGACTTTGGGTCATGAGCTCACGACTTTAGATGCTATGATCAACTTAAGGTTGTGGATTATATGAGCTACTTTGGGTTGTGAACTTGAGGCTCTAGATGCTATGAACTGCTTAGGATTGTGGATGACATCAAGGACTTTGGGTCATGAGCTCACAACTCTAGATGTTATGAACAACTCAAGGCTATGGATGATATGAGCTACTCCAGTTCGTGAACTCAAGGCTTTGATGCTATGAATTGCTCAAGGTTATTGATGAAATGAATGATTATGGGTTATGAGCTTATGGCTTTAAATGCTATGAACAACACAAGGTTGTTGATGATATGCATGAGTCTAGGTCGTGAGCTCAAGGATCTAGATTCTATGAACAACTTAGGGTTATGGATGATATGAGCAATTCTAGCTCATGAATAAAAGGCTCCACATGCTATGAATAACATATTAATTCATCTCATAGCGGCTGTTCCATTTGATTGTGGCCTAGATGGGTGTCATCAATAAAATTTATAAACCTAATTCACCATACACTAGGGTAGCATAGCTAGCATAGTATAGTGGCTCTAGGATCATCCTTAGGGATGAGTTTTCATATTACAAGTGATATTAGTTAAAGTACTTAAATGGTGCTTTTTCTTTTTTGGGTTAGCTTTAAAAGACAACATAATTTTGGGTGAAAAGGATTGGTTTTAAGCTAACCAAAAATAGTAACTGAGATTAATTACAAGGAAAAGGTTTCCTAGAGTTTTTAGGTCACTAGGTTTAGGTCCCTTAGGCAATTGGGGAGATTCCAGATTTTTTCCTCACGTTGGGGATAATAACATAAAGAATGTTATCTCCCGAACCGGTGTGTATTTAGCAATTAGGATTTGATCCAAATAGGTTCATAAAAACTATAGTTGCTTCCCATTAATGGCTTCAAACGCTAAAGACCTCTCACTATGAATCATCTTCCAATGGCTTGTACATGATAACAAATAGACATCCATGGATCAAGCAATAAGCATCCATGGAGCCCGAAAAGCGTACCAAGTATTGGCCATTCAAGATGATCCTAACCTTGGACTACCTTTCAAAGGCTCGTAAATGATAACAAATAGGCATCCATGGTTCAAGCAATAAGCATCCATGGAGCCCGAAAAGCTTACCAAGTATTAGCCATTCTGGGTAATCCTACCTTTAAACCACCTTACAAAGGCTCATAAATGATAACAATTAGACATCCATGGAGTTCGAAAAGCTTACCAATTATTAGCCCAGATGATTTTAAGGGATTTTAAGTTAAACCATGAAATAAAAGCCATTAATAGGTAATAACTCTCCTCATTTAAAGCAAGGAAAACTCCTACCTTTGCATCTGGATCCCTTACCGAGCTTTCTTCAGTCCAAGAAATAGAAAACCTAGCCGCTCATCCTCTAAGAAAACATCCTCAGAAGTTATTTTGCTAGAAAGAAAATGAAAACAAAATGAGAAAGTATGGCAGAGCAAAAGCTCTGTGTATTTCTTATTACAAGAATTTACAAGTGTTCTCCGAAATTTCTTTTGAGATATCTACAAAAGATCTTTTTTAAGACATATAGAGAGAAATATTTTTAACCCCTCTTTTAGATATTCTAAATACCTAAAAATATCTTTAGCTGATGACAAGGAGAAAAGAGGTAATTACACAAAATATTTGAAGATAAAATCAAACGGAGTCAGTGCAAAATATCTGGAATTTACACAGGATGATTTCACATGGCGTGCAAAATTCATAATTGGCTTAGTTCTTCAGCATTCGATTTCGCAAGGTTTGTGAAATTTCGCACAAGGTGCAAAATTCATATTTCTCAATCTTGCTCTTTGTCCTACAGCTTGTACTTTTTTTGGCATTTCGCATAGCCATGTGAAATTGCTGGATGTTAGATTTCTTCTTTGATTCTTTTTCTTGCAAACTTGATTGATTTGGAAAAGGCTACGAATCTCTCCAAAACTTGGATTCTTCATGTGTTTAAGCTTCAACTTGCTTTGCCATGGACTACACAAAGCTCTCCCTCATTCTTGGCTCGTTTTTACGATCAAAAAGCTACCAAAAACACCAAAACTTGCCAAAAACTGATTAGAAACACTTGCAAGGGCTCTTAATGTGCCAATTAAGTTAAAAGGTAATAACTACTGCTCAAAAGTGTTTAAAAGAGTTAATAACAAGCTATAAAAGAGCACTTTTTGAGTAGTAATCACTCCCCCTAACTGACATATTGCTAGTCCCCTAGCAATGAAGGAGAGATAAAGAAAATTATACTGTAATATAATTTACAAAATCATGTTGATCACTCCAAAAAAGTTTCAAGTGGCATGATGTAGATCATACTCTCTCATGGAACATCAAAGAAGCAAGACTCAACCTTCAATAGGAGTCATCAAATCTCTTTCCTAATCACCATTTATAAAGAGTAGGCATTATGCAAATTTAAACATCAAAGGAATTTTCACTCCCAAAGGTCCAATACTTACTCTTCCACAAAAATCTAAGTGTTAAGCTTCTTAGTTTCCGAATATAGTATGTTGAACTATTCTCTCCCCCCAACCTAGTTATTTCTCCAACTTTAGCAAAGTGACCAACTTCAAATAGGCTAAGAACACACCTCTTTTATTTCACAATTTTTTTCATTATAGGAGTGCAATGCTAAAGCTATTGTTTTCTAAAGTGTCCATGTAACGGGGGTCCATCGATGACTCCCAACCAATCAAGGTTTAGGGCATTAAGCTTCAAGGATCTTTTGACCACTAACTCTTCAGATTTTACCCCAGACTTTTGAAATTGAAATTCAATACTCAAGCACCTACAATATGTTAAACTTCACCTATTCACCCTTGTAATGAGCATTGAGGTCGGTGATTCCCAACCAATAAGGCTTAGGGCACCGGGTTTTAAAGATTTTCACCGTATACTCCTCGGACCTTGCTTGGGTTTTAAGGCAAGTGTAACGCTTTGTTATTTCTTCCTTTTTTTTTTTTGACAAGGCTCATTGGCCTTTTATAAGGTGTCTCAATACTATTAAAACGAGGTCAAAGGTACCAAGTCAAAATTTTCCTAAATCAAGGAGGTGAGATAGTATATCGACTTATAACCGGAACCTAATGTGCACAGTGTGTGGTAAGATTAAAGTGGAAGAAATAAGGTTGAATTCAATAATTCATCAACTTCAATAAGCATAATATAAACTTTAATATTCAAGTAAAAAGGTAAGAATTCAATTTCTCCTATTTTATTTTGAGAATTTTTCCTTAATAATCATGGGGAGTAAAGTAAAAACTTTAAAAATTTAGCAAAAACAACTAAATTAACAAATTAACAAATTTACTAGCATTATTAACACAAAGGGAAGAAGTGATACCTCCTCAATGTAATGAAGCCTAAGTCGTATAGGAGAAACCACATGAGTCAAAAAACAAAAAAAAAATAACGAGTAGAGGAAATAGAAGAATGGAAAATATAATCAGAAATGATGTCTATATATTAGTCTGAGAAAATACAATATAAGATATGATCATGTAATAAATCCAATCCCAGAATATAAAACATCAAAACAAGGAACTATATATACTAATATAATAAGTAAATACAAAAAGATAAAGAGATGATCAAATAGTGGTATGATCATATGGAGATGATGCGTTTGTGGTGGCCTCCTGAGTGGGTTAGATTGGGACATCGACTCTGGTGGCATCCTCAGCTGGAGTTATAGGCTCTGATGGGCCAGGAATGTTAGGTTGAGGTGGTGGAAGAAGTCCCAGATGCTACTAAATCTGACAAAGGATAGTAGTATGCTGGTCTTGGTGGGCACGTATTGCCGCCATCTGCCGGAATAAAGCAGTGTGTGTGGTAGTGAGTGTCTGGAATGTATGTACCATGGCACGGGACTTCGTGGTAGAAATGGTGATAGAGGCCTCAGATGTAGAAAGTGCCCTATGTGAAACAACATAAGTGGTAGGGGGAGCAATATAAGTGGCCTCAGGCATGGGCACTATAGTAGGTGCTGCAAGGGCAGGTGGGATAGACTCTGTGGGTAGCTCATCCCACTGTGCCTGCTGATTCGTGTCCCAACTAGCGTACCTTGAGTTTGGTCCTCAGACAGGAGTAATCAACAAAATTTATAATCTATATCACCATGCACTAGGATAGCCTTACCTAATATAGCATAGTGGCTCTAGGATCGTTCACTATGAAGGGTTTTCAACTTACAACTGATACCAATTCAAAGTTAAATTGGTGCTTTTTCATTTCAAGGTTAGCTTAAGAAGAAAACATAAACTTTGGTTAAAAAAGTGTTTGTTTTAAGCTAACTAAAAAGAGAGTAATGGGAATTACTTATGAAGAAAAGCGTTCCTTGGAGTTTTAGGTTCACTGGGGTCAAGCTCCTCATGCAAAAATAGAGCTCCGGTCACTTGAATCTTTTTCTCGCATTAGAGAATTAACATATAGTTAATTCTCTAACCGGTGTTATACAGATGCTTCCTTTTAATGGATTTCAGCACTAATTCCCTCTCACTGATGCAACTTGCAATGGCTCGTGCCTTTCACCTAGCCTTTGCCATTCAAGGTGATCTTTAACCTTGGACTTCCCTTGTCAAGCTCGCAAGAGATAACTAATGGATGTCTCCTTAGAGTCCAAAAGCTTACCAAGTGTTGGCCCAGGTGAATTGAAGGTGTTTTAAGTTAACTAAAAACATAGAAATCATTAACGGGTCACTCTTTCTCTTCATTAACAGCTGAAACAACAAAACTACCAATTCTTGCATTCGGGGCCTTACCCGGCTACCTTAGCTCCAAGGAACTAAAAGCCTAGCCACTCATTCTCTTAGGAAACATCCTTAGAGCTTGTTTGGCTAGTAATAAAAAATAAATACAATACAATCAAAACGAGAAGGTAAGGTAGAGCAAAGCTCTGTATTTTACTTCCTTTTAAAACTATACAAAAAGTTTCTCTAAGAACAAGCTCTCGAGATCATCTCTGTGATGAAAATTACAAATAATATATATGAGGCTATTTACCCTTTGTTCTTACTTAATAACTAAGGAATCCTATAATTGGTGGATTACAAGGAGAGAATGGAGATTTAGACATCAAATATATGAAGCAAAAATCTAAAAATGTCGATCGCAAATATCTGGAAGCACTGGGGAGAATTTCGCAGGCATGCAAGATGGATGCAAAATTTCACAACCTGAAGGACACCATTTTGTAGCCAAAGACTGATTTCGCAGCCTTTCTCTTATGATTTCGCAGCCTACGAAATTGGCCTTCAGCTTGGTGTGATCAGCTTCCAATGGCTCTAACTTCTTCATTTCAACTCCGAATCATGCACTATTTAAAGCATTGGATTTCTAACTTCCTGAGCTTCGAAAGACATATAGTATGCACCAATTGGGCTCCAGGAAGTGCTGTAAAAGTGTCCAACAGTTTCTGTCCTCTTTAATGCTTCATGTTAGATCTCTCTCTTTGCTTTCCCTCATTGCATTCATGATTTGCTTATGGCAAAGGACTATAAAGCTTCAAAGCTTTGGTTCTTCATGTTAATGAGCTTCCCATTGCTTTGCCATGAATTCCATAGAACTCTCCTCAATCTTGGATTGCTTTGGTGATCAAATTACTATCAAAAACACCAAAACTTACACAATTTGATTAGAAATGATTGCAAAGGTCCTTAATATGTTAATTGAGTTAAAAGGTAATAACCACTACTCAAAAGTGTTTAAAAGAGTTAATTACAAGGTACAAAATAGCACTTTTTAAGTAGTAATCAGTCCCCCCAACCGACATATTGCTAGTCCTTTAGCAATAAAGGAGAGAAAAAGTAAACTGAAAAGTAATATACTTTATAAGATCATGCTGACCACCTCCAAAAAATTTCAAGTGGCATGATGATCAAAATCTCACATGGAACATTAAAGAAATACAAACTCAAATTTCAACAACAGTTATCAAATAATTTGCCTGATCACAATTCATAAAGAGAAGGCATCATGCAAATTGAAGTTTTAAAATCATTTCTACTTCCAAAGGACCAAACCTTACTCTTCCACAAAAATCTAAGTGTTAATTGATAGTTTCCGAATATAGTATGCTAAACTAATCTCTCTCCTCCAACCTAGCTGTTTTTCAACACTTAGGAAACTGACCAAATTTAATAGGCTAAGAATGCACCCTTTTGTTTCACAATTTTTTTCATGTAGGAGTACGAAGCTTAAAGGTATTCTTTTTAAATTGTCCATGTAATGGGGGTCCATCGATGACTCCCAACCAATTAAGGTTTAGGGCATCAAGCTTTAAGGATCTTTCAACCACTAACTCCTCGGATTTTACCCCAAACTTTTGAGAATGAACTTTATACCCAAGCACCTACAGTATGTCGAACTCCACCTATTCACCCTTGTAACGAGCATTGAGGTTGGTGACTCCCAACTAATGAAGGCTTAGGGCACTAGGCTTTAATGATTTTCACCATATACCCCTCAGACCTTGCTCAGGTTTCAAAGTAAGCAAACATTTTTTTTTCTTTTTTTTCTTTTTTTTTTTTCTCAAAGGCTCATTGGCCTTTTATAAGGTGTCCCAACACTATTAAATGAGGTCAAAGGCACCAAGTCTAAATTTTCCTAAGTCAAGAGGGAAATAGTTTCTCATCTTATAATTGGAACCTATTGTGCACAGTGTGTGGATAGCTTAAAGTGGAAGAACTAAGGATGAATTCAATAGAAGTTTCAACAATTCATCAACTTTCATAAGCATAATACAAACTCTAAGTCAAGTTAAAAACAAAAATTCAATTTCTTCTTTTTCATTTTGATAATTTTTCCTTAATAACCATGGAGAGTAGAATAAAAAACTTTAAAAAAAATTAAAATTAAGCAAAAATCAACTAAATTACCAAAATAACTTAGCATTAATACAAAAAATTCCTTCCTTAACTCTTCTCCCAACCAAGCTGAACATTGTCCTCAATGTGGCATGAGCGATTGAGATTACAGGGAGGAAGTGGTGGCTCCTGAATGATATGAAGTTCGAGTAGTGATTGGAGAAACCACATGTTTCAAAAACAATAAAAGATATGAGTAGAGGAAATAAAATAAAATAATGCTAAGAGTACTCAAAAAAATTGATAGATTTGTATTACTTCATTTCATGAAAGTACAAAAAGAGAACAAGTAATACAACTAATCCCAATATATATAATATCAAAAGCATGGGATGATAAGTGCTACTAAAGTAGGGAAAACATAAGGAAAATACATAAAGGAAATATATAAAGGAAACTAGGCAAATGATCAGATGGTGGCTGGAAGATGCTATGGAGATGATGGCTCAGCTGCCTCTGCCCCTCTTGTAGTGGGCTCCTCAGAGGGCAAAGTCTGCTCTACGAAAGGAGGGGCCTATGATGGCTTTGGTGGGATAGGAATGGCGTGCTCAAGAGTCAATAGAATACCCAGACGGTGCTGAATCTACCTCAGGATGGCAGTATGCTGGGTTTGAGTGGCGATAATCTGCTCCTGATGAGCACTAAGAGCTGTGATTTGCTGAGTGAGGATGCTCTAAGAAGTGGCCAATGCCTGGAAAGTGTGGCATAGGCCTTTATACTCGATAATGGATATAGCAATCCTAGGCTTAGATGAAGAGATGGCTCTGATATGGGTCGAATAATAGGGGGAGTCCGTGGTGTGGCCTGAGGAACAAAGGGTGCAACCTCAGGTATAGGCTCTGTAGAGGCTACTGCAGGGGCAGGTGCTCTCATGCCAGTTGATATCTCAACCGGCTATGGCTCCTCTAGCTGCTCTGGGGCTCCCTGGTCTGCACCATAGGCTGTCATACTCGTCCATTTGTCGAGAGTGAATATCTCTCGACAAATGCGTCTACGCTCAAACTAAGGCTTTGCTGGGTATCCCAAATGCTCCAAAAACTAGCATAACAATCTGGGGAAGAGAAGTGGAATAGCATCCACTCTGAGCAACTTCTTCCTATGGACTTTCTCTTCAAAGTAAAGAAGAGCGGCCATGATAAGATGATGAGGGCCAAAGAAGTATCCCTCAGATATCCTGAACAATGCCTCCAACAAAACTCCTCTCCTCTGCACTCAATGTTGAAGTGGAAAGATGTTATGGCGTAGGAGTGCATCAATGAAGAACATGCTGGGAGGGAGCTCCTTCCTCAACAGATATTGGCATGAGGATGCCCCTCTAGACAGAATATGAACTATGTCACTATGTGCAGGATGAGTCCAGACTTGAAAATCCTCTGGATGTGCTGGCTCATAGGGAATATGGAGTGCCTCTTCTGTGTCTGGCTCCCGGAATACCATGGCGTCCATCTATGGTGAAGTGGATGACTGTAGGATCTCGGACCTGGTGTGTGGTCATGGACTGATAGAAGTCTAATGCTATACGGGGACAGAAAAAATCCCTAGGAGTTAGCAGGTGCTCCATATGGTACCTCTGTAGCAGATGGAAGGAATCCCTAAGCTCAAGCTGAAGTTGGAAAGTGGCTTTATCAAAATAGAGCTCGGAGTGGAATGGCCTTGCCCTGCAATCCAAATTACCCTCAATAGGTGGCTGAATGACCATGGGGTGTCTGATAACCACCTCAGGAGTCATGCCTGAGGGAATCTCAGACTCTTTGGCTGGTGGTTGAGATGGCTGAGGCTTTTTGACAGGTAGTTGAGATGGCCGAGGCTCTGATTTAGGCTCTGTTAAATCAATTGGCTCTGATACCTTGGATTTCTTCTTTGGGGGACCGTTACCTGACTTTTGGGCTCTGAAAGAGCTCGCCTCGGCCATGGTGAGTGACCTCCTTGTCTAATAGCACCTCACAGGAGGACTCATGGGTGCGTCCTCAACCGGAGGTGGGACGATCGGTGGCCGCGGAGGCTCGGGTGTGCCAGCTTGGACATGGCTCTCTCTTGGGATTCTCAAGCGAGTTGATGGGGATGAGGACTTAGCTCCTTGGGTTCTGGCCATGGCTGTCTCAGAGAAGGTGGTCGGAGATGCGCACAGCTTGGCTCAAATGGAGGGGTCAGACGGAAGGTTGCTCTTGCTTGGCTCCTCTTTGGTACCTATTTAAAGTTCAAATGACCGGTTAGAAAATGAAATAGGGAATTTATAACATTTAAAAAAGGATGCCAAGGGACAGTTTTTATTTTCACAGCAGATAGTCGATTTCGCAGCAAGAGGCGGATTTCGCAACAGATGGGCATTTTTGCAGCCATTTCGTAGCCCATTTCGCAGCTGCGAAATGAGGGTGTAGGGCTGCGAAATGGCACTCGTGTGCCAAGGGGTGGTTTCGTAGCTACGAAACCACCTGCGAAATGGGGGTGCGGCTGCAAAAATGGGAATTTTTAGGCATGAAAGATTTTGCAAGCATTTCGCAGCTGCAAAATGAGGGAAGGCCTACAAAATGGCACTCATGTGCCAAAGGGGTGTTTCGCAGCAGCAAAAATTTTCCAAAAGGGGGGCATGGGGCTGCAAAATCATTTCAAAGCCAATAGGTGATTTTGCAGCAGCTACTTGGGGATTGCGAAATTATTTTGCAGCCAAGGGCCATTTTCGCAGGGGCCCTTTTTAGGCTACGAAATTTCGCAGACCATGGATTTTCCTTGCTTTTGAGCTCCCCTTGATTCCCGGAGACCTTCCTTCAATTTCTTTGCAATTCCTCCTGATTTTGATCATTTAAAAAGATTAAGTTACATATAAATAACACAATTTAAGACCAAAATTAAAACCAAAACAATTTATAAAGCTTATAAATTAACACAATTAAACAAAAAATATGGACTTTGGTGAAACTAAGTCCATCTAACCCTTTTCTGATTAGGCTTTCTGTGGCTCAAGGAGGTTGATTTCCTCATTTTCTTGTTTGAATGGCTCAATGAATGGCTTGAGATGATGACCATTGACTTTAAAAGTGTCAGTGTTATTGGAATTCAGTAATTCCATCACTCCATTGAGATGCACTTGGTGAATAATGAAAGAGCCTATCCATCTTGATTTGAGCTTCCCAAGAAAGATATGGAGCCTTGAATCATAGAGTAAGACTCTTTGTCCTTTCCGAAATTCTTTGTTGGAGATTAATTGATCATGCCACCTCTTCATCCTCTGTTTTGCAACTTTGGAATTGATGCAAGCATCATTTCTTAATTCCTCGATCTCATTAAGGTATAAGCACCTCTTTGCCTCGGCTCTGATCAAGTCCATGTTTAACCTCTTGATTGCCCACCAAGCCTTATATTCAATTTCCACAGGAGATGGCATGCTTTGCCATAGACTAGGCGATAGGGAGACATGCCAAGAATAGTCTTGTAAGCTGTTCTATATGCCCATAATGAATCATGAAGCTTAATAGACCAATCTTTTCTGCTCGTGATCACCACCTTCATCAATATGTTCTCGATTTCCCTATTTGCTAGCTCCACTTGCCCGGAAGTCTGAGGGTGATAAGGTGTAGCTACCTTATGCTTCACTCCATACTTGGCTAATAAGGTTTCAAAAGGTTTGTTGCACAAATGAGTACCTCCATAATTGATTATGGCCTTGGGCACCCCAAATCTTGAGAAGATGTTCTCCTTAAGAAACTTGAGAACCACCCTGTGATCATTGTGTTTACAGGGGATTACCTCAACCCATTTAGAAACATAATCCACCCCCACCAAGATATAAGAGTTACCAAAAGACATTGGGAAAGGTCCCATGAAGTCAATGCCCTAAACATCAAAGAGATCAACTATTAGAATGGGGTTCATAGGCATTTGATTTCTCCTTGTAAGCTTCTGAGCCTTTGGCATCTATCACAGCTCCTACACATGGTGTGGGCATCTTTGAAAAGTGATGGCCAACAAAACCCTGATTGCAACACTTTCATGGCTATTTTCTAAAAGGCAAAATGGCCTCCGCATGCACTTTCATGGCAGTGGCTGAGGATTCCCTGTTGCTCTTCTTTAGGGACACATTGCCTGATTATCTGATCTGCACAATACTTGAAAAGAAAAGGCTCTTCCTAATAATAAGCATGAATCTTTGCAAAGAAGTTCTTCCTGTCTTGTGCTTTCCACTCACTTGGAACTTCACCAGTAACCAAATAGTTAGCGATATGAGCATACCAAGGAGTTTTCTCTAGCAACATAAGTGATTCCTCAGAAAAGTCATCATTAATAGGTAAGACATGGGACTTGTGTGCTATAGCCAACCTTGAAAGGTGGTCAGCTACCACATTCTCCACTCCTTTATTGTCTTTGATTTGGAGATCGAACTCTTGTAGTAAAAGAATCCATCTAATCAACCTTGCTTTTGCATCTTGCTTCATCAATAAATACTTCAAGGGTGAATGGTCAGTGAAAAAAATGATGAAAGACCCTATTAGATAAGCACGAAACTAGTCTAAGGCAAACATTACAGTTAACAATTCTTTCTCTGTAGTTGTGTAGTTCTTTGAGCTTCGTTCAATGTATTGCTTGCATAGTAGATCACATAGGGCTTCCCATCTTCTCTTTGGCTAAGCACAACTCCTATAGCGAAGTCACTGGCATCATACATTACTTCAAAGGGTAGTTGCCAGTTAGGAGCCCTCACTATTGGAGCAATTGTCAAGAGTTGCTTCAATTGATCAAAACTCTTTTGACATCTTTCATCCCATATAAACTTAGCATCCTTAGTTAAGAGTTCACAAAGAGGCTTTGAAAGCTTAGAGAAATCTTTTATAAACCTCTTGTAGAACCCTGCATGACCTTACTCCTTTTACAGTTGTTGGGGATGGCAAATTGACAATAAGTTTCACCTTTGCTTTATCAACTTCAATTCCTTTCTCCGAGATGATATGGCTAAGGACAATTCCTTGATGTACCATAAAATGGCATTTCTCCCAGTTGAGCACCAAGTCCTTTTCAATGCATCTGTTAAGAACCGCTTCTAAGTTGACTAAGCATTCTTCAAATGTACCTCCGTATATGGTGATATCATTCATGAAAACCTTCATAATTCGCTCCACCATATCACTGAAGATACAAAGCATACATCTTTGGAATGTTGCAGGTACAATGCATAAACCAAAAGGCATTCTTCTGTAGGCGTATCTTCCAAATGGACATGTGAAAGTGGTCTTCTCCTGATCTTCACCATCAATTTCAATTTGAAAATACCCTGAGTACCCGTCCAAGAAACAATAGAAAGGGTGCCCAGAGACTCTCTCTAACACTTGATCAACAAATGACAATGGAAAATGATCTTTCCTTGTCACAACATTTAATTTCCTATAATCAATACACACCCTCCAACCTGAAGTGAGGCGTGTAGCAATTTCTTCTCCCTTTTCATTTTGAACCACAGTAATCCCTGACTTCTTTGGTACCGCTTGAGTATGACTCACCCAAGGGCTGTCAGATATGGGATAGATAATACCTGTTTGAAGTAGCTTCAGCACCTCAGCTCGCACCACCTCTTGCAAATGAGGATTCAATCTTCTTTGAGGTTGATGAATTGGTTTAGCTTTTTCCTCCATATATATATGATGTGTACAAACCAAAGGACTGATGCCTTTCAAGTCAGATATTTTCCATCCTATTGCTTTCTTACACCTCTTGAGAACTTCAAGTAGAGAAATCTCCTGATGAGTAGTAAGAGATGAAGATATAACAACAGGGCATTGTTTATTTTTTTCCAAGTATGTGTATTTCAACTCCATGGGCAGAGGCTTCAAATTGAGCTTTAGGGTCTCTTCTTTCACGGCTTCTTGTGTCTCCTCTTTATTGAATAAAGGTAGAATCTCTTCTCTCCTCTCCAACCTTGTAGAGTAGCAAGCACATAAAAGGGTTCAAACAACCCTTCTTCAAGATCCCCAAGACTTTCATTCAACTTGTCTTGCATATTCTGATTACAGTGCTCCTCCACTAGAGTGTCAATAATGCATACCTCTTCTGGACCTTCTTTTTCTTCTAGAGTGATTAGCTTTTTAGACATATAAAAGATATTAAGCTCAAATGTCATGTTGCCAAAAGTGAGTTGCATGAGTCCATTCCTACAATTGATGATTACATTTGAGGTAGCAAGAAATGGCCTTCCAAAGATGATAGGAAACATAATTAGCTTCCTTTACACAGGGGTCCATATCAAGAACAACAAAATCTACTGGATAGTAGAAATTATCAACTTGAACTAAGACATCTTCAATTATCCCCCTTGGAATTTTCACTGATCTATCAGCTAGAGATAGAGTGATTGATGTTGACTTCAATTCACCAAGTCCTAATTGCTTGTAGACAGAGTATGGTAGCAAATTCACACTTGCTCCTAAGTCTAACAAAGCTTTTTCCACTAACTTTCCCCCAATCATGACTGAAATGGTAGGACATCCCGGATCTTTGTACTTCAAAGGAGACTTGCATTGTATGATGGCACTTACTTGCTCAGTCAAGAAGGCTTTCTTATTCACATTCAACCCTCTTTTGATAGTACACAAGTCCTTTAGGAATTTTGCATACGTTGGAACTTGTTTAATCATATCCAGTAATGGAATATTGACTTTCACTTGTCTCAATACTTTAAGGACTTCTAATACATTTCTGATCCCCTTTTTCCCATGCAAAGCTTGAGGAAAAGGTGGAAATGTCTGTTTCTTCATCATTTCTTCCTTAATAAGCTCTTTCTCTGGATTTGCATTCACTGTTGGATCATGGTCCTCTTTCCTTTCACTAATATCTTTCTTTTTTCCTTTCATTTCCTCCCTCTTCTTTGTCTCTTCTTCTTCTTTCTCTTCAACATATGGCTTGGGTGTTGGCAACTCAACCTTTTTACCACTCCTTAGAGTGATCAAGGCTTTGACATCTCTCACCTGTGAAAATTCTCCCTCATGAGTTTCCACTTCATGGATACCCTTAGTGTTTTGATGAGGTTGAGAAGGAAATCTTCCCTTCTCTAGCACTGTATTCAAATTAGTGAGCCTTGAGATTGAGTATTGGAGATTATCTATCTTCTTGGATAAGTCATTTTGCATCCCATCCATCCTTTTATTCAAAGTATTCTCTACATTGTCAATTCTTTGACTGAGTTGAGCATTGATGGATTTTTTTGTCTCCAACAAAATCTCCCACAACCTTGCTGAGATTCACTATTGCTTGTTCAAGACTTGAAGCTTGTTGAGATGGTTGAGTCGGCTGTTAGTACTAAGGTACTCTTAGCTTCCATGAAAAATTTGGATGGTTCCTCCAACTTGAGTTTGTAAGTGTTTCCATACGAAGCATTGTTATTGGGTTTGAATTGTCCAATGACATTTGCTTGATCTCCAAACATTTCTCTAGCTGCTGGAATTATAGGGCACTCCTCCACCAAGTGTTCATAAGATTGACAAATAGGACATAGCTTTACTTGCACTGGTGTTTCAACAACAGCTTGCACTTCATGCATCTTTTTCAGTTCTAGCTCCTCCAATCTTCTTGTCATAGCTGCAAATTTTGATTTCATATCAACATTTTCATTCAAGGTGTACATCCCAGCCTTAGCATTGAAAGCATTCGGTTGAGACTTCATCTTCCCCACTTCTTCTTTGTTCGGTTCATCCCATTCTCTTGAAACTTCAACCACATAACTCAAGAAATCCATAGCTTCCTTCGGATTCTTACTCATGAAATCTTCTCCACACATTGTCTCGAGGAGTTGCTTCATTGAGGAAGACATCCCATCATAGAAATAACTCACCAATAGCCCTGTATCAAAACCATGGTGAGGACAAGCATTGATGGCTTCCATGTATCTTTCCCAACACTCATGGAATTTCTCATTCTCTTTAGCTGAGAAGTTTGAAATTTGCCTTTTCAAGCCATTTGTTCTATGAGTAGGAAAAAACTTTTTGAGGAATTCAGCTTGTAAATTAGTCTAAGTACGGATACTCTTTGGCCTTAAAGAATTAAGCCAAATCTTGGCCTTATCCTTTAAAGTAAAAGGAAATAGCTTAAGCCTTATCAAGTCGATTGAAGCTCCTCCCTTTTGGAATGTATTACAAACATCTTCAAATTCCTTGATATGTGCATAGGGATTCTCAGTTTCCATCCCATGGAAAGTTGGTAGAAGTGGAACAACATGCGGTCTGATCACTTGCTGCTCTATAGGGGGCACTATACATGATGGTGCACTCATATGAGGTGGATGCATGTGGTCTCTCATTGATCTAAATTCATTGGGATTGTCCTGATGACCATGGTGACTATGTTGATCTTCAGGCGTAGCTTCCATGATATTCAAGCTCAATTCCAATTCCTTGTTATGAGGTGTTTCACGTTTAACAAGCCTTCCTCCAGTATCTCGTATCCAATTTGGCATACACAACTAATATCAACTGTAACACAAACAACAACAAAAGAAAACAAAACTACAAAAAGAGTTAGATTAACTAAAACTAGATTAAAAGATATGTTACAATATGAACAAGTAATGAAAACAATTAAAAGAGTTAGTAAAAAGAAAGAAAAATCACCAAACTTGTGATGAAAATCACAAGTAATATGAAATAATATCACTGTGAAGTTAGCACCTTCCCTGGCAACGGTGCCATTTGATTCGTGTCCTAGCTGGTGTACCATGAGTTTGGTCCTTAGACAGGAGTAATTAACAAAATTTATAATCTATATCACCATGCACTAGGATAGCCTTAGCTAATATAGCATAATGGCTCTAGGATAGTTCACTGGGAAAGGTTTTCAACTTACAACTGATACCAATCCAAAGTTAAATTGGTGCTTTTTCATTTCAAGGTTAGCTTAAGAAGAAAACATAAACTTTGGTTGAAAAAGGGTTTGTTTTAAGCTAACTAAAAAGAGAGTAATGAGAATATTATGAAGAAAAGCGTTCCTTGGAGTTTTAGGTCCACTGGGGTCAAGCTCCTCATGAAAAAATAGAGCTCCGATCACTTGAATATTTTCCTCGCATTAAAGAATTAACATATAATTAATTCTCTAACCAGTGTTGTACAGATGCTTCCCTTTAATGGATTTCAACACTAATTCCCTCTCATTGATGCAACTTGCAATGGCTCGTGCCTCTCACCTAGCCTTTGCCATTCAAGGTGATCATTAACCTTGGACTTCCCTTCTCAAGCTCGCAAGAGATAACTAATGGATGTCTGCTAGAGTCAAAAGCTTACCAAGTCTTGGCAATCTAGAAAATCCTACCTTCAAGTCACCTCCCAAAGGCTCGCAAGAGATAAACTAATACATCTCCATGGACGGAGATCACTTGCCTTACCAAGTGTTGGCCCAGGTGAATTGAAGGCGTTTTAAGTTAACTAAAACATAGAAATCATTAACGGGTCACTCTTTCTCTTCATTAACAGCTGAAACAACAAAACTACCAATTCTTGCATTCGGGGCCTTACTCGGCTACCTTAGCTCCAAGGAACTAAAAGCCTAGCCACTCATCTCTTTAGGAAACATCCTTAGAGCTTGTTTGGCTAATAAGAAAAATAAATACAATACAATCAAAACGAGAAGGTAAGGCAGAGCAAAGCTCTGTATTTTACTTCCTTTTAAAACTATACAAAAAGTTTCTCTGAGAACAAAGCTCTCGAGATCATCTCTGTATGAAAATTACAAATAATATATATGAGGCTATTTACCCTTTGTTCTTACTTAATAACTAAAGAATCCTATAATTGGTGGATTACAAGGAGAAAATGGGATTTAGACATCAAATATCTGAAGCAAAAAATCTAAAAATGTCAATCGCAAATATCTGGAAGCACTTGGGAGAATTTCGTAGGCGTGCAAGATGGCTGCGAAATTTCCCAACCTAAAGGACACCATTTACAGCCTCCTCTTTGATTTTGCAGCCTTCCTCTGTGATTTCGCAGCCTGCGAAATTGGCTTTCAGCTTGGTATGATCGGCTTCCAATGGCTTTAACTCTTTATTTCAACTTTGAATTGTGCATTGTTTAAAGCGTTGGATTGATGACTTCCTGAGCTTCGAAACAACATATAGTATGCACCAATTAGGCTCCAAGAAGTGCTCCAAAAGTGTCCAAATGTTGATGTCCTCTTTAATGCTTCATGTTAGATCTCTCTCTTTGCTTTCCCTCCTTGCATTCATGATTTGCTGATGATAAAGGACTATAACGATTCAAAGCTTTGGTTCTTCATGTTAATGAGCTTCCCATTGCTTTGCCATGGATTCCATAGAACTCTCCTCAATTTTGGATTGCTTTGGTGATCAAATTACTATCAAAAACACTAAAACTTACACAATTTGATTAGAAATGATTGCAAAGGTCCTTAATATGTTAATTGAGTTAAAAGGTAATAACTACTACTTAAAAATGTTTAAAAGAGTTAATTACAAGGTACAAAATAACACTTTTTGAGTAGTAATCACTTGCTCAGCCTATGGTGGTACTGGAGGTGCTGGCATGGGTAGGGCTCCTATAGGTGCAAAATAGCTTGCCAACTAGGTCTATTTGTCGAGAGTGAATCGTTCTCCACAAAGATGGTAGCGCTCAAGGTGAGGCTCCATAGGATAACCCATATGCTCCAATATATGACACAGCAACCTCAAAAACAGTAGTAGAATAGTGTGTGCCCTTTGGAGCTTCTTCTTGTGAACCTTCTGATATTTAGAATAAAGTGTCCAGGATAGCTCCTCGTCTCTACACTAAATGCTAAGAGGAAAAAGGTTGGACTGCAGCACCACGTCTACTAGGAGCATCCCAGGTGGAAGTTCCTTACATAGAAAGACTAAATCGACATAGGTCCCCGGGGATAAGAGTGGACCATGTCCCTCTAAGATATAGGGGACCACTCCCGAAAATCTGCTAGATCAACTGGCTCGTATGGAATGTGTAGAGCCTCTGCAACATGTCTAGCCTCAAGGATACCATGGCGTTCATCAGTGCTGAAGTGAATGGTGATAAGACTTCGGATGCCACAAGTAGTCACAGACCGATAGAAGTCTAGTGCCACTCTAGGGTAAAAGAACTCCCTAGGAGTCATAAGGTGCTCAAGATGGTACCTCTGGAGCAGGCCAAATGAATCTCAAGCTTCGGTTGTTGTCACATGACATCCAGATCAAAATATAGCTTAAAATGGAATGGTCTGGCTTTACAATCTAAATTGCACTCGATGGGCAGTATTGTGACCATAGGTCGTTTGATAATGGCTTCCGACGACATGCCGGAAGACAACTAAGAATCGGTAGGGGCTCGAGGATCAAGTTGTGAAGGTCTAGACGACTCTTCAGGGCTTGAAGTCTTGGACCTCTTAGCCAGAGTGTGATGCACTGAGCTCTCAGGGTGCAAAGTAATCTCCTCTAGTGTAGTCGGTGGTCTCCGCATCTCGTATTTGTGTTGAGGAGGACTAGAGGGCACTCCACCCTTATAAGGTGGAAAGGTTGAGGCCTCTAAGGCCTGAGATGTTGAATCCCTCGGAGAAAAAACTCTTGGCCTCAGATTACGAGTTGGTGAAGAGTCGGTATAGGCTCCTCTTGTCCGCACCATGTCAGAAATGGAGTGAGAGGCTTGTCTTGTCAAATGCATGGGTACGGATGTCCACTGAAGATGAACGACTCTTTATAAATGGGCTATGGGAGGTGAAGAACCAAGGTCGCAGGGTGGCAGAGGTTTTCATAAAGGAGGATGGCATGTGCGAGATGAAAACAGGGCCTGAAGAGGTTTAAATAGGAATTAAGGGACTGTTGGCATTCTTGCATAGTGCCCCTTGGAATTCGCACGGGGAGCGAAATGGTTTTAGGGTTGCAAAATGGGTTCGCACACCCTTTCTAATTTCGCACAGTTTTTTCGCAAAGTATGGTTTACAAAGTCCTTTTATATTTTCGCAATGTATTTCACATGGAGATGGGTGTGCGAATTTTTCGCATGTCCTCCAAAACTTTCGCAGGGTCTGCGAAATTTTCGCACCCCTTGCGAAATGCTTTTTGGATTTTCACACCCCTTGATTTCGCAGGGTGTGCGAAATGCTTTGTTTTTTAGTTTTTCCTCCATCATAACATTTTTTAAGGTTTTTGCCCATTATTTTGAAATCCACCTACAATTCATAATAAAAAAATTAAGTTAAATCATAACAAAATAAAATGAAAGTAAGAAATAAAAATTAAAACAAGTAATAAAAAGATAAAACTTTTTAAATCAACATTAAAACAAAAAGTATGGACTTAATAGTCTTTCGACAGACTAAGTCCATCTAACCATTGGTCCTGTCAGGTGTGATGTGGCTTAAGGAGGACGAATTCCTCCTTGTCGTGAGAAAAAGGCTCCACAAATGGCTTGAGGTGATGGCCATTGACTTTGAAGCTCCCGGTGCTGTTAGAATTGAGTAGTTCCACTACTCCATATGAATGTACTTGGTGAATAGTAAAAGGACCTATCCACCTTAACTTCAGCTTGCCTAGAAAGACGTGGAGCTTAGAGTCATATAACATGACTCTTTGTCCCTTCTAGAATACTTTGCGGGAGACGAACTGATCATGTCACCTCTTCAATCTCTGCTTTGCAATGTTTGAATCATTGTAGGCATCATTTCTCAGTTCCTCTATCTCATTAAGGTCTAAGAACCTCTTCAGGCCAGTTCTCCTGAAATCCATGTTGAGTTTCTTGATTGCCCACCAAGCTTTGTATTCCACTTCCACGGGAAGATGGCACGCTTTGCCAAAGACTAGGCGATAAGGAGACATCCCAAGAATGGTCTTGTAAGTTGTTCTGTATGCCCACAGTGAATCATGGAGCTTGACATACCAATCTCTTTTGTTTGTATTCACCACCTTCATCAGTATGTTTTTGATATCCCGATTTCCTAACTCAACTTGGCCACTAGTTTGAGGGTAGTAAGGTGTAGCTACCTTATGCTTCACCCCGTACTTAGGTAAGAGAGTTTTGAAAGGCTTGTTACAAAAATGAGTACCCCCATCACTGATTATGGCTTTAGTACCCCAAATCTAGAGAAGATGTTCTCCTTTAGAAATTTAAGAACAACTCTGTGATCATTGTGTTTGCATGGGATCGCTTCAACCCATTTAGAAATAAATCTACTCCCACCAAGATGTAGGAGTAGCCAAAGGACATAGGGAAAGGTCCCATGAAGTCAATACCCCATACATAAAAAAGATCAACTATTAGAATGGGGTTCAATGACATCATGTTCCTTCGTGTCAACTTCCCAATCCTCTGGCATCTATCACAGCTCCTACACATGGTGTGGGCATCTTTGAAAAGTGGTGGCCAACAGAAACCCGATTGTAATACCTTCATAGCAATCTTTTGAGAAGAAAAGTGGCCTCGACATGAGCTCTCGTGGCAATGGCTGAGGATCCCTTGTTGCTCTTCTTCAGGGACGCACTTCTGTATGATTTGATCTGCACAATATTTGAATAGAAATGGCTTTTCCTAATAGTGAGCATGAATTTTTGCAAAAAAGTGCTTCTTATCTTATGCTTTCCACTCGGAACTTCTCCCGTAACTAGATAGTTAGCAATATGAGCATACTAAGGAGCGACTTCCACCAACATGAGCGGCTCCTCTGGAAAATCATCATTAATGGGCAAACCATGGGAATTATGTGTGATGGCTAGCCTTGAAAGATGGTTGGCTACCACAGTCTCCACTCCTTTCTTGTCTTTGATCTAACGATTGAACTCTTGAAGCAAGAGAATCCATCTAATTAGCCTCGCTTTTGCATCCTGCTTAGTCAGCAAATACTTCAAAGCTGAGTGATAAGTGAAAACCACAATGAAAGACCCCACCAAGTAAGCGCAAAATTTGTCCAAGGAAAAAACTATAGCCAACAATTCTTTCTCTGTGGTTGTGTAGTTTCTTTGCGCTTCATTCAACGTTTTGCTCGCATAGTAGATCACATAGGGCTTTCCGTCTTCTTTTTGCCCAAGAACAACCCCTATAGCAAAGTCATTGGCATCACACATCACTTCAACGGGAAATTGCCAGTTCGGAGCTCTCACTATTGGAGCGGTCATCAGAAATAGCTTCAATTCTTCAAAACTCCATTGACATCTATCATCCCATACGAATTTAGCATCCTTTACCAATAGTTCACAAAGAGGTCTTGCAAGTTTAGAGAAATCTTTAATCAACCTTCTATAAAACCCAGCATGGCCAAGGAATTGTCTTACTCCTTTTACAGTTGTTGGGGATGGCAACTTGACAATAAGTTCAACCTTTGCTTTGTCAACTTCAATGCCTTGCTCGAAGATGATATGCCCAAGGAAAATCCCTTGGTGTACCACAAAATGGCATTTCTCCCAATTAAGCACCAAGTCTTTCTAAATGCACTGGTTCAGAATAACTTCTAAGTTGACTAAGCATTCTTCAAATGCACTTCCATATATGGTGATATTGTCCATAAATACTTCCACAATGCACTTCACTATATCACTGAAAATGCTTAACATGCATCTTTGGAATGTTACGGGTGCATTGCATAAGCCGAAAGGCATTCTCCCATATGCGTAGGTTTCGAATGGACATGTGAAAGTGGTATTCTCTTGGTCTTCAACATCGATTTCTATTTGAAAATACCCAGAGTAGCCATCCAAGAAATAATAGAAAGGATGGCCAGAGACCCTCTCAAGCACTTGATCAATAAACAGCAACAAGAAGTGGTCCTTCATTGTCACAGCATTCAACTTCCTGTAATCAATACACACCCTCCAACCTAAAGTGAGGCGTGTAGAAACTTCTTCTCCTTTATCATTTTGCACCACCGTGATCCCAAATTTCTTTGGCACGATTTGTGTAGGACTCGCCTATGGGCTATCTGATATGGGGTAGATAATACCGACCTAAAGTAGCTTAAGCACTTCAACTTACACCACCTCTTGCATGTGAGGGTTCAGCCTTCTCTGAGGTTGACGAACTGGCTTAGCTTTTTCTTCCATGTATATATGATGGGTACAGACTAAAGGGCTGATCCCTTTTAGATCAAAAATTTGCCACCCTATTGCCTTCTTACATCTCCTCAGGACTTCAAGTAAACAATTCCTCCTGAGGAGTGGTAAGAGATGAAGAAATAACAACAGGGCATTGCTTGTTTTCTTCCAGGTATGCATACTTCAACTTCGTGGGTAGTGGCTTCAAAATAAGCTTTGGGGGCTCCTTCTTAACAGCTTCTTGTGTCTCCTCCTCATTAAATAAAGGTAGAATTTCTTCTCTCCTCCTCCAATGGGGGTAGAGTTGCAAGCAAATCTGAGGGTTCATGTAACCCTTCATCAAGATCCCCAAGACTCTCGTTCAAATCTTCCAGCATTTTTTGATCACAATGCTCCTCCATTAAGTTGTCAATCATGCACCCCTCTTCTGGTCCTTCTTCTTCTTCCGGATGGATATATTTTTTGCACAAATTGAAGATGTTGAGCTCTAATGTCATATTGCCAAATGTGAGTTGCATGACTCTATTCCTACAATTGATGATTTCATTTGATGTAGCTAGGAATGGTCTTCCAAGTATGATAGGAACATAGTTAGTTCCTTTGACAACTGGGTCCGCATGAAGAACAACAAAATCCACTGGCTGGTAGTAGAATTTGTCAACTTGAACTAGGACATCTTCAATCATGCCTCATGGAATTTTCATAGATCTATCTGCTAGAGATAGAGTGATTGATGTTGGCTTCAACTCTCTAAGTCCTAATTGCCTGTAGATAAAGTAGGGAAGCAAATTCACACTTGCTTCCAAGTCCAACAAAGCTTTCTCCACACATGTCCCTCCAATCATCACTGAGATTGTAGGGCAGTTCGGATCTTTGTATTTCACTGGAGACTTGCATTGTATAATGGCACTCACTTGCTTAGTCAAGAAGGCTTTCTTGTTCACATTCAACCCTCTCTTTACAGTGCACAAGTCCTTCAGGAATTTTGCATAAGTCGGAACTTGTTTAATCATGTCTAGCAAAGGGATGTTAACCTTCACTTACCTCAACACTTCAAGAATTTCTGATGCGTTGTTGATTCCTTTTTTGCCATGCAAAGCTTGGGAAAAAGGTGGAGGCATGTGTTTCTGTATCATATCTTCCTTGATCACTATTCGCTCTGGTTCTTCATTCATAGTAGAATCATGGTCCTCCTTCTTTGCAATGTTCCTTTTTCTGTTTTCTTTTATTTCCTACCTCTTCTCTTTCTTTGCTTCACTCTCTGGTTCATGCTATGGGTTGAATGTTGGCAGATTAACCTCTTTACCACTCCTTAGAGTGATCACTGCGTTAACCTCCCTCACTTGTGAAGATTCTCCTTCTTGGTTCTTCACTTCATGGATACATTTTGGATTTTGATGAGGTTGAGAAGGAAACCTTCCTTTCTCTTGCACTGTGTTGAGGTTGGTGAGCCTTGAGATTGAGTATTGGAGATTATCTATCTTTTGAGATATATCATTTTGCATTCCATCCATCATTTTGTTCAATGTACTCTCTACACTATCAATTCTCTGACTGAGCTGAGCATTGATGGATTTCTGGTCTCTAACAAAGTCTCCCATGACCTTGCTAAGATTGACTATAACTAGTTCAAGATTCGAAGCTTGCGGAGGTGCTTGGCCAGGTTGCGTGTATTGAGGTGCCCTTGGTTTCCAAGAGAAATTCGGATGGTTCCTCCAATTTGAATTGTAGGTGTTGCCATATGAAGCATTGTTATTGGGTTTAAATTGTCCAATAACATTTGCCTAATCCCCAAACATTTCTCTCATAGTTGGAATCATAGTACACTCCTCCACCAAGTGCTCAAAAGATTGATAAATGGAACATAGCATAACTTGCACTGGTGTTTCAGAAATGGCCTACACTTTTCATATCTTCTTAATTTTTAGCTCCTCTAATCTTTTTGCCATAGCTGTAACTTTTGCTTTTATGTCGATATCTTCATTCAAAGTATACATCCCAGCCTTAGCATTAGGAGCATTAGGTTGAGACTTCATTCTTCCCACTTCTCTGGCATTCGGCTCCTCCCATCCTCTTAAAACTTCAGCCACATAACTCAGGAAGTCCATGGCTTCCTTGGGATTCTTACTCATGAAGTCTCCTTCACACATCATTTCTAAGAGTTGCTTCATAGAGGAAGACATTCTATCATAAAAATAGCTCACCAATAGCCATGTGTCAAAGCCATGGTGAGGACAAGCATTGATAGCTTCTATGTATCTTTCCCAACACTCATATAATTTCTCATTCTTTTAGTTGAGAAATTTGAAAATTTCTTTTTCAAGTCATTGGTCCTATGAGTCGGGAAAAACTTCTTAAGAAATTCAGCTTGCAAATCAGTCCAAGTTCGGATACTCCTTGGCCTTAGAGAATTCAGCCAAATCTTGGCCTTATCCTTTAAAGTAAAAGGAAATAACTTGAGCCTCATCAAGTCGTTGGAAGCTCCTTTTTCTTGGAATGTATTACAAACCTCCTCAAATCCCTTGATATATGCATAGGGATTCTCACTTTCCATCCCATGGAAAGTAGGTAGAAGTGGCACAATATGTGGTCGGATCACTAGCTGCTCTATAGGAGCCACTATGCATGGCAGTGCACTCATACAAGGTGGATGCATGTGGTCCCTCATGGATCAGTATGCATTGAGATTATCCTCCTAACCGTGTTGACTATGCTAATCTTTAGGTAGAGTATCCATGACGTTCAAGCACAATTCTAACTCTGTTTCGTGAGGAGTTTCAATCTTCACTAGTCTTGCCCCACTATCTCGTACCCAATAAGGCATGCACAACTAGTAATTACTGAAATAAAAACAATAAAAACAAAAGAAAAACAATTCTAGAAAAAAAAAAGTTTAACTAAAAATAAATAAAAGATAAACTCAAAGAAAAATTAAGAAAAAGAGTTAGTAAAATAAAAACTTGTGATGAAGATCACAAGTGTTCCAAAAAGGTCATTTCACTATAAAGTGGCACCATCCTTGACAACGGTGCCATTTGATTCATCCCATAGTGGTTGTTCCATTTGATTCAGGCCCAGACGGGTGTCAACAACAAAATTTATAAACCTAATTCACCATACACTAGGGTAGCATAGCTAGCATAGTATAGTGGCTCTAGGATCATCCACATGGATGGGTTTTCATATTACAAGTGATATTAGTTAAAGTACTTAAATGGTGCTTTTTCTTTTGTGGGTTAGCTTTAAAAGACAACATAATTTTGGGTGAAAATGATTGGTTTTAAGCTAACCAAAAAAAGTAACTGAGACTAATTACAAAGAAAAGGTTTCTTGGAGTTTTAGGTCACTAGGTTCACGTCCCTTAGGAAAAGGGGGAGATTCCGAATCTTTTTCCTCGCATTGGGAATAATAACATAAAGAATGGTTATCTCCCGAACCAGTGTGTATTTAGCAATTATGATTTGATCCAAATAGGTTCATAAAAACTGTAGTTGCTTCCTATTAATGGCTTCAAAAGCAAAAGACCTCTCACTGTGAATCATCTTCCAATGGCTCGTACATGATAACAAATAGACATCCATAGATCAAGCAATAAGCATTCATGGAGCTCGAAAAGCATACCAAGTATTGGCCATTCTAGGTGATCCTAACCCTGGACTACCTTTCAAAGGCTCATAAATGATAAAAAATAGACATCCATGGATCAAACAATAAACATCCCATGGAGCCCAAAAAGCTTACCAAGTATTGGCCATTATGGGTAATCCTACCTTTAAACCACCTTCTAGAGGCTCGTAAATGATAATAATTAGACATCCATGGAGTCCAAAAAGCTTACCAAGTATTGGCCCAAGTGATTTTAAGGGATTTTAAGTTAAACCTTGAAATAAAAACCATTAACAGGTAACAACTCTCCTCATTTAAAGCAAGAAAAACTCCCACCTTTGCATCTGGATCCCTTACCTAACTTCCTTCGGTCCAAGAAATGGAAAACCTAGCCACTCATCCTCGGAGAAAACATCCTCAGAGGTTGTTTGGCTAGAAAGAAAATGAAAACAAAATGAGAAGGTAAGACACAGTAAAAGCTCTATGTATTTCTTTCTACAAGAATTTAGAAATGTTCTCTGGAATTTCTTCTAGATATCTACAAAAGATCTTTTTTAAGAAATATAGAGAGAGATATTTTAAATCCTCTTTTAGATATTCTAAATATCTAAAAATATCTTTAGCTGATTACAAGGAGAAAATAGGTAATTACACAAAATATCTGAAGATAAAAATCTAACGGAGTCGGTGCAAAAATATCTGGAATTTACATAGAATGATTTCGCATAGTGTGTGAAATCCATTTTTGGCTTGGCTCTTCAGCATTCGGTTTCGTAAGGCTTGCGAAATTTCATATAGGGTGCAAAATTCATCTTTCTCAGTCTTGCTCTCTATCCTGCAGCTTGTACTCCTTTTAACATTTCGCATACTATGTGAAAATTTCGCATAGCCATGCAAAATTGCTAGATGTTAGATTTCTTCTCTAATTCTCTTCCTTGCATACTTGATTGATTTGGAAAAGGCTATGAAGCTCTCCAAAGCTTGGATTCTTCATGTGTTTGAGCTTCAACTTGCTTTTCCATGGACTACATAAAGCTCTCCCTCATTCTTGGCTCGTTTTAATGATAAAAAAGTTACCAAAAACACCAAAACTTGCCAAAAACTGATTAGAAACACTTGCAAGGGTCCTTAATGTGCTAATTGAGTTAAAAGGTAATAACTACTACTCAAATGTGTTTAAAAGAGTTAATAACAAGCTATAAAAGAGCACTTTTTGAGTAGTAATCACATATGGTTGTGGTTGAAATAAAAAACTTTGGGTCATGAACTTAGAGCTTTAAATGTTATGAATAACTTAAATTTGTGGATGATATCAAGGACGTAGGATCTTATGAGCTTAGGCCTCTAAAGGATATGAACAACTCTAGCTATGGATGATATGAATAATTCATGGTCATGAGACCATGGCCTTAGATGCTATGAACAACTTAGCATTATGTATGAGATGAACCACTTTACATCATGAGCACTAGTCTCAAGATGCTATAAACAGCTAAGGGTTGTGGATGATATGAACTATTCTGGGTTGTGAACTCAAGGCTTTAGATGCTATGAGTAGCTCATGGTTGTGGATGACATAAACAGTTTCAGGTAATGAGCTCAAACCTTTAGATGTTATCAATAGCTTAGCGTATTGGATGATATGAACAATTCTACGTCATGTGCTCAAGCTTCTAGATTCTATGAATAGCTCAGGGTTGTGGATAACATGAATGACTTTTAGTCATGAGTAGAGGGCTCTAGATGCTTTGAAGAGCTTAGTTCTGTGGTTGACATGAACGACTATAGGTCATGATCTCAAGGCTCTAGATGCTATGAACAACTCAGACCATTGGATAACATGAGCTACTCTAGGTCGTTAGCTCATGGATTTATATGTTATGAACAACTCAGGGTTATGTATGATATGAACGAATCAGGATCCTATGAGTTCAAGCCTTTAGATCATATTGATTACTACCAAAAAGTGCTATTTTGTAGACCTAATTATAATGGTTTTAAGCACCTTTGTGTAGTAATCATATTCATTTAACCCAATTAATTCATTAAGGTCCTTAGTAATTGGTTTTAACCATTTTGTGGCAAGTTTACATGTTTTTATCAGCTTATGAATCAATTCAAGCATGCCAAATGATGGAGGAGCTAATTAGACAAGTTAAAGCAAGGATTTTGGAAGTTTACAGGCTTGAATTTCAAGTGGAAACACGAGCACAAGCAAAGAGAATGCAAAGAGGAAAAACAAGCAAAGTGAAGAGGAAAACAGAGGACAGCAGCTGCAGTCTTCTCTCGAACTTTTGGAGCACTTCCCGAAGTCCATTTTCTACATGCTATATACCATTTCAAAGCTCAGGAAGTCAAGAATCCAACGCTTCAAACCGTGTACAATTTGGAGCTGAAATGAGGAAGATATGGCCTTCGGAAGACAACTGCATCAAATCTTGTGAAAATTTCGCAAGGTGAATTTCTCCTTGCGAAATTTCGCAAGGAGGATTTAGGCACATTGCGAAAATGCCGAATTTCCTCTGTTTTTCCACGCACGCACCACCGACTTCCCATATTTTTTAGGTTGATATTTTCTCATGCAAATTCCTTTTGTAACCTTGTAATCAACCAATGAAAAGGTTGCTTTTGTATTAGCTTTTGTAATTTAGCTTGTTATTGTCTTTAAATAGAGGTGAAGAGCCTTAGACAAAAAAAAGGTTGTAACCCGTAACCTTAGAAATTATAAGAGCTCTTTTGTTCAAAAGCTTCTTTTCTCCTTTCTTTCTCATTTTCTTAGTAGCCAAACATCCTTGGAGGATGAAATCCCCAAGGATGAGAGGCTAAAACCTTTTAAGTTTCTCAAAGTATGGATGTTATGTGATGGCTTGGATGCATTCCCATGGAAATTTCTCGCACCCAGAAGGTAAGGTAGTCATTTTTCATTAATGGTTCATTAATGGAAAGTTTGGTTTTTATTTCCTTTGGACAACTTCCAACGGCCAATACTTGATAAGCTTTTGGATTTCTATCCATTAGTTATCTCCTACGAGCTATTGGAAGGTGAGGTTTTCAATTCCAAGTTTTGCATTAATCCGTTAGAACCAATTTCAATGGCCATTGAAAGGTGAGTTTATCACCTAGAATGACTTTGAGTTGCCAATATTTGGTAAGCTTTTGGCTTTAGACCATTAGTTATCTCTTACGAGCCATTCAAAGGAAGTCTAAGGTGAATAACCATTGATAAAATCCACTACCATCTGTTTTGCCATTTTAAAGGATTAAAACTTGATTTGCTAAATCCATACCGGTTCGGGAAGCAAGCATCACCATAGTTGCAACCCCAACGCGAGGAGCCTATCCTGAGATTTCCAATTTGCATAAGAGCCAAAGCATAGCTATCCTATCTTTGAGAAACTTGTTTTTACACCCTTTCATTTTAGTCTTTAATGTTAGCTTAAGTTAGTTTAAATCTCTCTAAAATATTTTCATCTTCTTTTAAAGCTAACATCCATAAGAAAATCACCTATTTTCCTAATTTGAATATCACTTGTGTTTGCGAAAACCCTTCCCAGTGAACGATCCTAGAACCACTATGCTATAGTAGCTTGGCTACTTTAGTAATAGTATTTAAGGTATAAATTTTGTTGATACGCCTTTAAAGCTAAGCTACCATGAGTCGCATCAAATGGCGCCGTTGCCGGGGATGCATCAAATGGCGCCGTTGCCGGGGAAGGTGCCACAAGCACAGTGAAGCAACCATTAAGGGTAACTTGTGATCTTCATCACAAGTTTGGTGAGTTTTCTTCTAATTTTTTTTTAGTTTAGTTTTTATTTAGTTAAATTTTTTTTTATTCTCTTTTCTTTTATTTTTGTTTTAATTTCAATTTGTGCATTTCTTGTTGGATTCGAGACCAAGAGGGAACCCTGGTACAAGTTGAAGAAAAGGGCCTTAGTTGAATATCATTTTTTTTAGAAATGGAAATTCCACATGAAGATCAAAGCTCTCATTATGATCATGAGAAGGACAAAGTTTGATATTTATCCATGAGGGATCGGATTGAATTAGGGAAAAGGCAGGTTCAACAAAGCCAATGGGGTAGTAAGAATGCTTTGAATGAAGACATGAGCATGAAGGCAAAGCTAGCATCTATGGCTAGAACGATAGAAGAGTTTGAATTGAGAAATGTGCATACTGAAGCACAACCACAAGCCATGCCAACTTCATTTGAGTATGCAAACCATCCCAACCTTACAAGCCAACCTCAACATCAACCGAATGACAAATTCGCATACCTATCCATGAGGGATCGGATTGAATTGGGGAAAAGGCAAGTTCAACAAAGCCAATGGGGTAGTAAGTATGTTTTGAATGGAAATGATTCATATGAGCATACGGTAGGGGAGTGCCCTACCATTCCAACTATGAGAGAAATGTGCGGTTACCAAAGATCCTACACCTCAAGTTGGAATAAACATCCCAACCTTACAACCCAACCTCAACCTCAACCATCAATGAGTACATCTTCATTGGAGCAAGCCATTTTGAAGATAAGCAAAGTCATGGAGGACTTCGTAGGTGAGCAACAAAAGATCAACTCTCATCTTAATGAAAAGATTGATAATTTGGAGAGTTCAATAAATGTAAGAATGGAGGAGGTTTATAATGATCTATCACTAAGGATAGAAAAAATTCAAGACTCCATTGAGAAGCTCACCAATCTCGACATAGCAAGGGGGAAAAGGAAGCTTCCTCTTCAACCCCACCATAACCTTCAAGGAACCAATGCAAAAAGATCAAGGAAAGTGTTGATGATCGACACTTTGGTGGGGGATTGCTATGACAACTCTATGGACCAACCTTTCATTGAAAATCATAAGGTTCAAGATGATAAAGGGTTACTTGAACCCTTTAAAGCATCCACTTCTCCAGGGAAGAGAAGAGAAACGAATTCCCTTGGACCAAATGGGAAGGATGCCAATTTTGTTTGGGATCCAGGGGGATTTCAGCATGAAGTGGGTGTGTGAGTGAGGATGAGCTAAATAGTTCATCTTCTTTTTGGGGTACATGCTATCAGCTTCATTTAAATTCTATGCTTTTTTTAAAATTATGCATGTTTTAGTTTGAATTCTTAGCTTTAATTTAGTTTTAATATGTTTTTAAGATGAGTTTTGAAGTGTTCATGCAGGTACGAAAGCTCACAAGCTCACAAATGTGGAGAAAAAGGTGAAATAGGGGAGAAATATATCTAAGTCCAACCTTAAAAGCCCATTTCGCAACTTAACAAGTGAGTTGCAAAATTTTCGCAAGGTGAATTTCACATTGCGAAATGCACATTTTGGCAAGATGCAAAATGCAACCTCTCGGGATTGCACTTTCGCAAGGAGAGTAACCAGTGCGAAAATTTCGCAAGGTGAATTTCACCTTGCGAAATTGTTTTCAAAGCCAAAAATCTCCAATTTTAACACCCCTGCAAGCTACATTCAAATGCCATTGCAACTTATATGAGTATACCATCATGGCATGGACCCTTTGAGCCTTGTCCTCAGCTGCTCAAAGTGGGGCCCACTCATCATTTTTGTAAATATTTAGTATAAATTCCTCTCTCATTCAATTTTTGAATTTTGAAAAAGGTGGTTCAACCTTTTCAAACTCCAAGTCCACATCACATGAGGTACCACTTCCTTCCTCCTTATTTTAGATTCAAACATTGAGGACAATGTTCATCTCGGTTGGGGGGAGAGATGAGGAAGTAAGTATTAGTTTAAATTTTTATCATACTTAGTTAAATTAGCTACTTTTTAAAATTTTTAAAATTTTTGCTTTAAACTCCATGGATATTAAGGATTAACTCTCAAAATTAAATGAGAGAAGTCGAGTTTCAACTTGATTACATGAGTCTTAGAGTTTGTATTATGCTCTTCTAAAAGTTGATGAATTGTTGAAACTCCCATTGCATGCAAACTTATCTCTTCCACCTTAAGCTATTCGCACACACATACATTAGATTCCGGTTATAAGATGTGAAACTATCTCACCCTTTAAGCTTGAGAAATCATAATTTGACACCTTTAACCTCTCTTTAATAGTGTTGGGACACCTCATAAAGACCAATGAGTCTTTGAAAAAATAGAAAAAAAAGAAAAAGAAAAAGAAAAAAAAAAAGAAAAAAAAAAAAAGAAAAGAATAAACTTCTTTGCTTGCCTTGAAACCTGAGCATGGTCCGAAGGGGTGGCGAAAGCCTTTAAAGCCTGGTGCCCTAAGCCTTTATTGGTTGGGAGTCACCGATCCTCTGCTTGTTACATGGGTGAATTGGTTAAGTTTAGTAAGTGAAAAGAATTGTGAATAAGAGGTGTGTTCCTAGCCTATCAAGAGATGGTTAATTTTGCTAAGCTTAAAGAAAGACTTAGGTTGGGGGGAGATGATAGTTATCCATACTATACTCGGAAGCTAATCACATTAACACTTAGCTTTTAGTGGAAGAATTTGATTTGGATCTTTTGAGAGTGGAAATTCTTTTGATGCTTAAACTTGCATAATATCCATTCTTTGTACTCTATGATCAAGTGAATGCTTTGACAACTCTTATTATAGGTTGAGTTTAACATCTTTATTGATCCATGGATGTCCATCATGCCACTCATATCATTTTTTTGGAGTGATTTGCATGATCCCTTTTATGTATATTATTATAGTTTACTTAGTTTTTATCTCCTCCATTGCTAAGGGACTAGCAATGAGTCGGTTGGGGGGTGTGATTACTACCAAAAAGTGCTATTTTGTAGACCTAATTATAATGGTTTTAAGCACCTTTGTGTAGTAATCATATTCATTTAACCCAATTAATTCATTAAGGTCCTTAGTAATTGGTTTTAACCATTTTGTGGCAAGTTTACATGTTTTTATCAGCTTATGAATCAATTCAAGCATGCCAAATGATGGAGGAGCTAATTAGACAAGTTAAAGCAAGGATTTTGGAAGTTTACAGGCTTGAATTTCAAGTGGAAACACGAGCACAAGCAAAGAGAATGCAAAGAGGAAAAACAAGCAAAGTGAAGAGGAAAACAGAGGACAGCAGCTGCAGTCTTCTCTCGAACTTTTGGAGCACTTCCCGAAGTCCATTTTCTACATGCTATATACCATTTCAAAGCTCAGGAAGTCAAGAATCCAACGCTTCAAACCGTGTACAATTTGGAGCTGAAATGAGGAAGATATGGCCTTCGGAAGACAACTGCACCAAATCTTGTGAAAATTTCGCAAGGTGAATTTCTCCTTGCGAAATTTCGCAAGGAGGATTTAGGCACATTGCGAAAATGCCGAATTTCCTCTGTTTTTCCACGCACGCACCACCGACTTCCCATATTTTTTAGGTTGATATTTTCTCATGCAAATTCCTTTTGTAACCTTGTAATCAACCAATGAAAAGGTTGCTTTTGTATTAGCTTTTGTAATTTAGCTTGTTATTGTCTTTAAATAGAGGTGAAGAGCCTTAGACAAAAAAAAGGTTGTAACCCGTAACCTTAGAAATTATAAGAGCTCTTTTGTTCAAAAGCTTCTTTTCTCCTTTCTTTCTCATTTTCTTAGTAGCCAAACATCCTTGGAGGATGAAATCCCCAAGGATGAGAGGCTAAAACCTTTTAAGTTTCTCAAAGTATGGATGTTATGTGATGGCTTGGATGCATTCCCATGGAAATTTCTCGCACCCGGAAGGTAAGGTAGTCGTTTTTCATTAATGGTTCATTAATGGAAAGTTTGGTTTTTATTTCCTTTGGACAACTTCCAACGGCCAATACTTGATAAGCTTTTGGATTTCTATCCATTAGTTATCTCCTACGAGCTATTGGAAGGTGAGATTTTCAATTCCAAGTTTTGCATTAATCCGTTAGAACCAATTTCAATGGCCATTGAAAGGTGAGTTTATCACCTAGAATGACTTTGAGTTGCCAATATTTGGTAAGCTTTTGGCTTTAGACCATTAGTTATCTCTTACGAGCCATTCAAAGGAAGTCTAAGGTGAATAACCATTGATAAAATCCACTACCATCTGTTTTGCCATTTTAAAGGATTAAAACTTGATTTGCTAAATCCATACCGGTTCGGGAAGCAAGCATCACCATAGTTGCAACCCCAACGCGAGGAGCCTATCCTGAGATTTCCAATTTGCATAAGAGCCAAAGCATAGCTATCCTATCTTTGAGAAACTTGTTTTTACACCCTTTCATTTTAGTCTTTAATGTTAGCTTAAGTTAGTTTAAATCTCTCTAAAATATTTTCATCTTCTTTTAAAGCTAACATCCATAAGAAAATCACCTATTTTCCTAATTTGAATATCACTTGTGTTTGCGAAAACCCTTCCCAGTGAACGATCCTAGAACCACTATGCTATAGTAGCTTGGCTACTTTAGTAATAGTATTTAAGGTATAAATTTTGTTGATACGCCTTTAAAGCTAAGCTACCATGAGTCGCATCACATATGAACAACTCAAGGCTATGAATCATATGAATGATTTTTGGTCCTGAGCCCAAAGCTCAAAATGTTAAGAATATCTCAAAGTTGTAGTTGACATGAATGACTCAATGTTGTGAGCTTAGGGCATAAGATGTTATGAACAACTGAGGATTGTGGATGATATGAATGACTTCGGGTCATGAGCACAGGGATCTAAATACTATGAATAGCTTAGGGTTGTGGTTTACATGAACATCTTCGAGTTGTGAGCTCGGGGTTGTAGAAGCTATGAACATCTTAGGTTGTCGATGATATGAACTTCGCTAGGTCATGAGCTTAAGTCTCTAGATACTATGTATAGCTCACGACAGTGGATGATATGCACGATTCTAGCCTGTGAGCTCAATGATATAGATGATGTGAATGGCTCAAGTTATGGATGATATGAACAATTTTGGTTCTTGAACTCAAGTCTCTAGATGTTATGAACAGTTTAAGGCTATGGATGAAATGAACGTTTATGGGTCATGAGTTATGGGCTTGAAATGGTATGAATAAATAAGGGTTATGGATAACATGAATGACTCCGGGTCTTGAGCTTAGGGCTACAGATTCTATGAAGAGCTCAGGGTTATGGATGATGTGAATGAGATCGAGTCATGAGCTAAGGGCTTGAGATGCAATCAACAACTCAAGGCTATGGTTGACATGAACGACTATGGTCATGAGTTGAGGGCTCTAAATACTATGAGCAGCTTAAGGCTATAGATGACATAAATGACTTCGAGTCATGAGTTTAAGGCTCTAGATACTATCAGCAACTTAAGGTTGTGGATGACATGAGCTACTCCGTGTCATGAGCTTAGGGCTCTAGATTTTATGATCAACTTAGGGTTGTTGATGATATGAACAACCCGGGATCTAGTGAGCTTAAGCCACTAGATGGTATGACAAGCTCAAGCTTGTGGATGATATGAATGATTGTTGGTCATGAGCCCATGAACCTAAATGTTATGAATATCTCAAGGCTGGGGATGACATGAATGACTTTGGGTTATGAGCTCAAAACTCTAAATGCTATGAATAGTTCATGGTTGTGGTTGACATGAATGACTTCAGGTCCTGAGCTCAGGGCTTTAGATGTTATGAACAACTCAGGGTTGTGGATGACATGAATCACTCTGGGTTATCTGTTCATGGCTCTAGATTCTTTGAACAACATAGGGTTGTGGATGATAAGAACAACTCGAGATCCCGTGAGCTTAGGCCTCTAGATTCTATGAATTGCTTACGGCTAGGGATGATATGAATGATTCTAGGTTGTGGACTCAAGGCTCTAGATGCTATGAATACTTTAAGGTGGTGGATGAAATGAACAACTTTAGGTCGTGAGCTTAGGGCTCGACATGGTATGAATAGCTCAAGATTATGGATAACATGAATAAAGATGCAATGAACAATTTAGGGTTTTGCTTTGCATTAATGACTCTAGGTCGTGAGCTCAAAGCTTTAGATGCTAGGAATAGCTTAGGGTTGTGGATGACATGAATGAGTCTAAGTCATGAGTTGAGGACTCTAGAAGCTATGAATAGGTTATGGTTATGGTTGATATGAACGGTACCGGGCCATGAGATTAGGGTTCAAGGTGCTATGAACAACTCAGGGTTTGCATGATATTATCAACTTGGGGTCATGAGCTTAGGGCTCTAGATGCTACAAATAGCTTAAGGTTATGGTTGACATGAAAAACTTAAAGTCATGATCTTAAGGCTCTAAATGCTATAAGCAACTCAAGGTTGTGGTTGAGAGGAACTTCTAGGGGTTGTGTGCTCAAGGCTCTATATGCTATGAATAGCCCATGACTTTAGATGAAATAGGCTACTCTCGTCATTAGCATAAGGCTCTAGATGCTATAAAAAGTTTAGGGTTCTGGATGATTAGAAAAACTTAGGATCTCATTGACTTAGGACTTTAGATGTTATGAACAGTTAGAGGATGTGAATGATAAGAACGATTCGTGGTTGTGAGCCTGTGGCTCTAAATGCTATGAACAGTTGAGGGCTGTGGATGACATGAATGACTTTAGGTCATGAGCTTAAGGCTTTAAATGCTATGAAGAACTCAAGGTAGTGATTTACATGACTGACTGCAGGTCGTGAGCTCAAGGGTCTAGATGCTATGAACAACACAAGGCTATGGATGACATGAATGACTTCAGCTCATGAGCTTAGGGCTTTAGATGCTATGAATAGTTAAGGGTTTTGGATGACATGAACGACTTTGAGTCATGTGTTAAAGGCTCTAGATCCTATGAACAGCTCAAGGCTATGGTGGACATAAACAATTTCATGTTATGAGCTCAAGACACTAGATGCTATGAAAAGCTCATGGCAATGGATAACATGAAGGACTCTAGGTCGTGAGCTCAGAATTGTAACTAACATGAACAACTTCGGGTCATGAGCTCAAGGCTCTAGATGCTATAAACATATCACAATTGTGGATGATATGAATGAATCAATATCTCGTGATCTCAGGCCTCCAAATGCTATGAATAGTTCAAGGTTGAGGATCATATGAATGATTCTTGGTCATGAGCCTATGAGTCTAAATGCTATGAATAACTTAGAGGTGTGGATGAAATTAAAGACTCCAAGTCATGAGGTCAGGGCTCTAGATGCTATTGAAAGCTCAGAGTTTTGGATGACATAAATGACTCCAGGTCGCATGCTCAAGGCTTTAGATGCTATGAAAAACTCAGAGTTGTGGTTTACATGAATAATTATGAGTCATGAGCTCAAGGCTCTCAATGCTATGAATGGCACAGGGTTAGATGCTACTCCGATTTGTGAGTTCAAAGTTATGGATTTTATCAACAACTCAACATTATGGATGATATGAATAACTTGAGATCCCTTAAGCTCAAGCCTCTAGATGTTATGCATATCTCAAGGTTGTGGATTAGATGAATGATTCTGCATCATGAGCTAAGGGCTATGAATGACATGAACGACTCTGGGTGGTGGACTCTAGGCTCTAGATGCCATGAACAATACAGGTTGTGGTTGAGATGAACGCCATCGAGTCATGAGCTCAAGGCTCTAGGTGCAATGAAAAGCTCCAGGCTATGAAGAAAATAAATGACTTTAGGTCAAGAGCTCTAATTCGTCCCATAGCAGCTATTCCACTTGATTCCGGCCCAGGCGGGTGTTATCAACAAAATTTATAAACCTAAATCATCATACACTAGGGTAGCATAGCTAGCATAGTATAGTGGCTCTAGGATCGTTCACAGGGATGGGTTTTCATTATACAAGTGATATTAGTTAAAGTACTGAAATGATGTTTTTTCTTTTTGAAGTTAGCTTTAAAAGAAAATGTAATTTTGGGTAAAAATGGGTTGATTTTAAGTAACCAAAAATAGTAACTGAAATTAATTACAAAGAAAAGGTTTCTTGGAATTTTAGGTCACTAGGTTCAGGTTCCTTAGGCAAAGGGGGAGATTCAGGATCTTTTCCTCATGTTGGGGACAATAACATAAAGGATGGTTATCTCCCAAACCGGTGTGTATTTAGCAACAAAGATTTGATCTAATCTGGTTCATGAAAAACTATAGTTGCTTCCCATTAATGGTTTTAAACACTAAAGACCTCTCACTGTGAATCATCTTCCAATGGCTCGTAAATGATAACTAATAGACATCCATGGATTCCATGGAGCCCGAAAAGCTTACCAAGTATTGTCATTCAAGGTGATCCTAACCTTGGACTACCCTTCAAAGGCTCGTAAATGATAACTAATAGACATCCATGGATCTCATGGAGCCCAAAAGGCTTACCAAGTATTGGCCATTCTAGGTAATTCTACCTTTAAACCACCTTTCCAGAGGCTAGTAAATGATAACTAATAGACATCCATGGAGTCCAAAAAGCTTACCAAGTATTAGCCCAGGTGATTTTAAGGGATTTCAAGTTAAACCTTGAAATAAAAACCATTAAAGGGTAACAACTCTCCTCATTTAAAGCAAGGAAAACTCCCACCTTTGCATTCGGATCCTTTACCTAGCTTCCTTCAGTCCAAGAAATGTAAAACCTAGCCACTCATCCTTTGAGAAAACTTCCTCAGAGGTTGTTTGGCTAGAAAGAAAATGAAAACAAAATAAGAAAGTAAGGTAGAGCAAAAGCTCTGTGTATTTCTTACTACAAGAATTTACAAGTGTTCTTTGGAATTTCTTCCGAGATATTACAAAAGATCTTTTCTAAGACATATATAGAGAGATATTTTTAACTCCTCTTGGAGATATCCTAAATATCTAAAAATATCTTTAGCTAATTACAAGGAGAAAAAAGGAAATTACACAAAATATCTTAAGATAAAAATCTAACGGAGTTGGTGCAAAAATATCTAAAAATTACCCAGGAAGATTTCGCATACCTTGCAAAACTTCACATGGTGTGCGAAATTCATTTTTGGCTTAGTTCTTTAGCATTTGGTTTCGCAAGGCTTGCGAAATTTCGCATAATATGCGAAATTCATTTTTCTCAATCTTGCTCTTTGTCCTGTAGCTTGTACTCCTTTTAGCATTTCGTATAGCCATGTGAAATTGCTAGATGTTAGATTTCTTCTATGATTATCTTCCTTGCATACTTGATTGGCTTGGCAAAAGGCTACAAAGCTCCAAAACTTGGATTCTCCATGTGTTTGAGCTTCAACTTGCTTTGCCATAGACTACACAAAACTTTCCCTCATTTTTGGCTCGTTTTAATGATAAAAAACTATCAAAAACATCAAAACTTGCTAGAAACTGATTAGAAACACTTGCAAGGGTCCTTAATGTGTCAATTGAGTTAAAAAGTGTTAACTACTACTCAAAAGTGTTTAAAAGAGTTAATAAGAAGCTATAAAAGAACACTTTTTGAGTAGTAATCACTCCCCCTAACCGACATATTGCTAGTCTCTTAGTAATGAAGGATAGATAAAGAAAATTATACAGTAAAATAATTTACAAAATCATGTTGATCACTCCAAAATTTTTTAAGTGGCATGATGTAGATCATACTCTCTCATGTAATATCAAAGAAGCAAAACTCGACCTTCAACAAGAGTCATCAAATTTCTTACCTAATCACCATTTATAAAGAGTAAGCATTATGAAAATTTAAGCTTCAAAAGAATTTCCACTCCCAAATGTTCAATCCTTACTCTTCCACAAAAATTTATGTGTTAAGCTTATTAGTTTCCAATTATAGTATGTCGAACTATTTTCTCCCCCCAACCTAGTTCTTTCTCAAACTTTAGCAAACTGACCAACCTCCAATAGGCTAAGAATGCACCTCTTTTATTTCATAATTTTTTTTTCATTGTAGGAGTGCAATGCTAAAGGTAATATTTTCTAAAGTGTCCATGCAATGGGAATCCATCGATGACTCCCAACCAATCAAGGTTTAGCGCATCAAGCTTTAAGAATCTTTGGACCACTAACTCTTCAGATTTTACCCCAGACTTTTGAGATTGAAATTTAATACCCAAGCACCTACAATATGTTAACCTCCACCTATTCACCCTTGTAACGAGCATTGAGGTTGGTGACTCCCAACCAATAAAGGCTTAGGGCACCAAGTTTTAAATATTTTCACAGTATACCCCTCAGACCTTGCTCGGGTTGCAAGGCAAGTCAACACTTTGTTCTCTTTTTTTTTTTTTTTTTTTGAAAAGGCTCATTGGCCTTTTATAAGGTGTCCCAACACTATTAAAACGAGGTCAAACGTACCAAGTCGAAATTTTCCTAAGTTTAGGGGGTGAGATGGTTTTTCATCTTATAACTAGAACCTAAAGTGCGTAGTGTGTGGTATGATTAAAGTGGAAGAAATAAGGTTGAATTCAATAGGAGTTTCAACAATTCATCAACCTTAATAAGTATATTACAAACTCTAATATTCAAATAAAAACGTAAGAATTCAATTTCTCCCATTTCATTTTGAGAATTTTTTTCCTTAATAACCATGGAGAGTAGAGTAAAAACTTTTAAAATTATTAAAAATTTAAGCAAAAACAACTAAATTAACAAATGAACCTAATGTTATTAACAAAACTTTCTTTCTCAACTCTTCCCCCCAACCAAGATCTACATTGCCCTTAATGTGGCAAAAGCGATTGAAAATACAGGGAGGAAGTGGTACCTCTTGAGTGTAATGGAGTCTGAGTCATATAAGAGAAACCACATGAGTAAAAAAAAAAAAAAGAGTAATGAGTAGAGGAAATAGAAGAATGGCAAATATAATCAGAAATGATGTCTATATATTACTCTGAGCAAATACAATATGAGATATGATCAAGTAATACATCCAATCCTAGAATATAAAGCATCAAAAGAAATAACTATCTCAACTAATATAATAAGTGAATACAAAAAGATAAATAGATGATCAAGTAGTGGTAGGGTCATGTGAAGTTGATGCATCTGTGGTGGCCTCCTTAGTGGGCTGGATCGGGACCTCGGCTTTGGTGGAGTCCTTAGTTAGAGCTATAGGCTCTGATGGGCCAAGAATGTTAGGCTGAGGTGGTGGTAGAAGTCCTAGATGCTGCTGAATCAGACGAAGAATAGTGTAGTATGCTGGTACTATTGGGCATGTGTTGTTGCCATCTACCGAAATAAAGCAGTGTGTGTAGTGGTCAGTGTCTGGAATGTATGTACCATGGCATGAAACTTTATAGTAGAAATGGTGATGGAGGGTTCAAATGCAGATGGTGCATCCGGTGGAACAGCATAAGTGGTAGGGGGAGTAGTATAAGTGGCCTTAGGCATGGGCACTATAGTAGGTACTGCAGGGGTAGGTGACATAGTCTCTGTGGGACGCTCACCCTGCTATGCCTGCTTAGCCTATGGTGGCACTGGAGGTGCTAGCATGGGTGGGGCTCCTATATGTGCAGAATAGCCCGCTAACTAGGTCCATTTGTCAAGAGTGAATCCCTCTCGATAAAGGCAGGCTTAGTAGGATAGCACATATGCTCTAATATGTGATAGAGCAACCTCAGAAATAGTAGTGGAATAGTGTCAACCTTTGTAGCTTCTTCCTATGGACCTTCTCTTCAAAGTGGAGGAGAGAGGCCAAAATCAAGTGATGTGGGCTGAAATAAAAGCCCTCTAATATCCAAAATAAAGCGTCCAGGATAGCTCATCACCTTTGCACTGAATGCTGAAGAGGAAAAAGGTTGGAGAGCAACAATACATCTACTACGAGCATCCCAGGTGGAAGCTCCTTATGTAGAAGGACTGAATCAACAGAGGTCCCCCGGGATAAGATGTGGACCATGTCCCTCTGAGATACAGGGGACCACTCTCGAAAATCTGCTAGATCAACCGGCTCGTATGGAATGTGTAGAGCCTCTGCAACATGTCTAGCCTCAAGGATACCATGGCGCCCATCAATGTTGAAGTGAATGGCAGTAGGACTCCAAACGCCACAAGTAATCATAGATTGATAGAAATCTAGTGCCACTCTAGGGTAAAAGAACTCCCTATGAGTCATAAGGTGCTCTAGATGGTACCTCTAGAGCAGGCCAAATGAATCTCGAAGCTCCGGCTGCTATCGCATGACATCGAGATCAAAATATAGCTAGGAATGGAATGGTCTGGCTCTACAATCTGAATTGTCCTCAATGGGCAGTGTTGTGACCATGGGCCGTCTGATAATGGCTTCTGACGACATGCTGGAAGGTAGCTGAGAATCGCTAGGAGCTTGAGGATCAGGCTATGAAGGTTTAGATGACTCTCCAAGGCCTAAAGTCCTGGACCTCTTAGCTGGAGTGCGACATACTGAACTCTTGAGGCTTAAAGTAGTCACCCCGAGTGTAGTTGGTGGTCTCCTCATCTAGTATCTGCGCTGAGGAGGATTAGAGGGCACTCTACCCTTAGAAAATGGAATGGTCGGGGCCTCAGATGTTGAATCCCTTGGAGAAAAAACTCTTGGCCTCAGATTGCTAGTTGGTGAAGAGTCGATATGGGCTCCTCTGGTCTGCGCCATGTCAGAAATGGAAAGAATTGGCTCAGGTTTGTGTTCCACTGGGGCATGGTGGTCGAGTCTTCAGATGCATGGGCGTGGAGCGTCTCTTCGAATTGCTCCAATGGAAGATGAAGGCTATGAGATTTGGGGCATCTCAAGGTGACAAAGGTTTTCGCAAAGGGAAGATGGGGTGCACGAAATGGAAATAGGGCCTGAAGGGGTTTAAATAGGTGCCAAGTGACTCTTGGTTTTCGCACGGCCTTTTGGAATTCGCATAGCAAGTTTAGGTGTGTGAAATGGGTTCACACACCCCTTATAATTTTACACAGCTTTTTCGTAAAGCAGATTCGCAAAGCCCTTTTGGAATTCGCACAGTGTTTCACATGGCTTTGGGTGTGTGAAATTTTGGCACCCCTTGCAAAATAATTTTTGGATTTTTACATGCCTGTGAAATTTTTGCAGGGTGTGCGAAATGCTTTGATTCTCAGGTTTTTCTCTCTACCAAAGAATTTTTAAGGTTTTTCCCAACTATTTTGAAATCCAATTGCAATTGATCATAAAAAATTAAGTTAAATCGCAACAAAATAAAATTAAAGCAAGAAATCAAAATTAAAACAAGTAATAAAGCAATAAAAATTTTAAATTAAAAGTAAAACAAAAAATATGGATTTAATAGTCTTCCGATAGACTAAGTCCATCTAACCATTGGTCTTGTCAGGCTTGATGTGGCTCAAGGAGGATGACTTCCTTCTTGTCGCTAGAAAAAGGTTCCACGAATGGCTTGAGACGATGGCCATTGACTTTGAAGCTCCTGATGCTGTTGGAATTGAGTAGTTCCACTACTCCATTTGAATGCACTTGGTGAATAGTAAAAGGACCTATCCACCTTGACTTCAGCTTGCTCGAAAAGATATGGAGCTTAGAGTCATACAACAAGACTCTTTGTCCCTTCTGGAATTCTTTGTGGGAGACCAACTGATCATGCCACCTCTTCAATCTTTGTTTTGCAGTGTTGAATTATTATAGGCATCATTTCTCAGTTCCTCCATCTCATTAAGGTCTAAGAACCTCTTTATCCTGGGTCTGCTTAAATCCATGTTGAGCTTCTTGACTACCCACCAGGCTTTGTATTCCACTTCCACTGGGAGATGGCATGTTTTTCCATAGACTAGGTGATAAGAAAAAACCCAAGAATGGACTTGTAAGTTGTTCTGTATGCACACAATGAATCAAGGAGTTTGACAGACCAATCTTTTCTGTTCGTATTCACCACCTTCATCAATTTTTTTTTAATCTCCTGATTTAGTAACTCAACTTGGCCATTAGTTTGCGGGTGGTAAGGTGTAGCTACCTTCTGCTTCACCTCATACTTGGCTAAGAGAGTTTCAAAAGGTTTGTTACAAAAATGAGTACCCCCATCACTGATTATGGCTTTGGGCACCCTAAATCTAGAGAAGATGTTCTCCTTGAGAAATTTGAGAACAACTCCATGATCATTGTGCTTGCACGGGATTGATTCAACCCACTTAGAAACATAATCTACTCCCACCAAGATGTAGGTGTAGCCAAAGGACATAGGGAAAGGTCCCATGGAGTCAATGACCCAGACATTGAAAAGATCAACTATTAAAACGGGGTTTAAAGGCATCATGTTCTTGCGTGTCAACTTCCCAAGCCTCTCGCATCTATTACAACTCCTGCATATGGTGTGGGCATCTTTGAAAAGCGATGACCAATAGAAACCCGATTACAACACCTTCATTGTTGTATTCTGAGAAGCAAAGTGGCCTTCGCATGCACTCTCATGGCAATGACTGAGGATCCCCTGTTGCTCTCTTTCAGGAATGCACTTTCGTATTATTTGATCCGCATAATATTTGAATAGAAATGACTCTTCCTAATAGTAGGCATGAATTTTTGCAAAGAAGTGCATCTTATCTTGTGCTTTCCACTCACTTGCAACTTCTCCGATAACTAGATAGTTAGCAATATGAGCATACCAAGGAGCGACTTCCACTAACATGAGTGACTCCTCTGGAAAATCATCATTAATGGGAAAACCATGGGAATTATGTGTGATAGCTAGCCTTGAAAGGTGGTTAGCTACCACATTCTCCACTCCTTTCTTGTCTTTGATCAGGGGATTGAACTCTTGAAGCAAGAGGATCCATCTAATCAACCTTGCTTTTGCATCTTGCTTAGTCAATAGATACTTTAAAGTGGAGTGATCGGTGAAAACCACAATGAAAGACCCCACCAAGCAAGCACGGAATTTATCCAAGGCAAAAACTATAGCAAACAATTCTTTCTCTGTGGTTGTGTAGTTTCTTTGCACTCCGTTCAATGTTTTGCTCACATAGTAGATCACGCAGGGTTTTCCATCTTCTCTTTACCGAAGAACAGCTCCTATAGCAAAGTCATTGGCATCACACGTCACTTTAAAGGGCAATTGCTAGTTGGGAGCCCTCACTATTAGAACGGTAGTCATAAATAACTTCAGTTCCTCAAAACTCCATTGACATCTATCATCCCATACGAATTTAGCATCCTTCACAAATAGTTCACAAAGAGGTCTTTCAAGTTTAGAGAAATCTTTAATAAACCTCCTATAGAACCCAGCATGGCCAAAGAATTGTCTTACTCCTTTGACAGTTATTGGGGATGGCAACTTGACAATGAGCTTAACCTTTGCTTTGTCTACTTCAATGCCTTGCCTAGAGATGATATGCCCATGGACAATCACTTGGTGTACCATGAAATGGCATTTCTCCAAGTTAAGCACTAAGTCTTTCGCAATGCATCGGTTCAGGATAGCTTCCAAGTTGACTAAGCATTCATCAAACGCATTTCCATATATGGTGATATCATCCATAAAGACTTCCATAATACGCTCCACCATATCACTGAAAATGCCTAGCATGCATATTTGGAATGTTGCGGGTGCATTACATAAGCTGAAGGGCATTCTTTTGTATGCATAAGTTTCGAATGGACATGTGAAAGTGGTCTTCTCCTGGTCTTCAACATCAATTTCTATTTGAAAATACCCAGAGTAGCCATCTAAAAAATAATAGAAATGATGGTCAGAGACCCTTTCAAACACTTGATCAATAAATGATAACGGGACGTGGTCCCTCCTTGTCACAACATTCAACTTCCTATAATTAATACACACCCTCCAACCTGAAGTGAGGCGTGTAAAAACTTATTCTCCCTTATCATTTTGCACCACCGTGATCCTAGATTTCTTTGGCACGACATGTGTAGGACTCACCCATGGGCTATCTGATATGGGGTAGATAATGTCGGCCTAAAGCAACTTAAGCACTTCAGCTCGCACCACCTCTTGCATGTGAGGGGTCAACCTTCTCTGAGGTTGACAAACTAACTTAGCTTCTTCTTCCATGTATATATGATGCGTACAGACTAAAGAGCTGATCCCTTTCAGATCAGAAATTTACCACCCTATTGCCTTCTTACATCTTCTAAGGACTTCAAGTAGGCAATGCTCTTGAGGAGTGGTAAGAGATGAAGAAATAACAAAAGGACTTTACTTGTTTTCTTCCAGGTATGCATACTTCAACTTCGTGGGTAGTGGCTTAAGAATAAGTTTTGGGGACTTCTCTTTAACAACTTCTTATATCTCATCCTTTTGGAATAAAGGTAGAATTTCTTCTTTCCTCTTCTAAGGGGGCAGAGTAGCAAGTAAATTTGAGGGTTCAGGCAACCCTTCATCAAGATCCCTAAGACTCATTCAAATCCTCTAGCATTTTTTTATCACAATACTCCTCCACTAAGTTGTTAATCATGCACACCTCCTCTGGTCTTTTTTCTTCTTCCGGATGGAACTGTTTCTTGCACAAATAGAATATGTTGAGCTCTAACGTCATGTTTCCAAACATGAGTTGCATGACTCCATTCCCACAATTAATGATGGCATTTGATGTAGCTAGGAATGGTCTTTCGAGTATGATAGGAACATAGTTAGTTCCTTTGGCAACCGGGTCCGTATCAAGAACAACAAAATCCACTGGGTAGTAGGATTTGTCAACTTGAACTAGGACATCTTCAATCATGCCTCTTGGAATCCTCACAAATATATCTGTTAGAGATAGAGTGATTGATGTTGGCTTCAACTCTCCAAGTCCCAATTGTTTGTAGACAGAGTAGGGTAGCAAATTCACACTTACTCCCAAGTCCAACAAAGTTTTCTCAACACACGTCCCTCAAATCATCATTGAAATGGTAGAACAACCCGGATCTTTGTATTTCATTGGAGACTAGCACTGTATAATGGCACTCACTTGCTCAGTCAATAAGGCTTTCTTATACACATTCACTTCTCTTTTTATAGTGCACAAGTCCTTCAAGAATTTTGCGTAAGTCAGAACTTGTTTAATCATGTCTAGCAAAGGGATGTTGACCTTCACTTGCCTCAACACTTCAAGAATTTCTGATGCATTGTTGATTCCCTTTTTGCCATGCAAAGCTTAGGAAAAAGGTGGAGGCATGTGTTTCTTCATCAAATCTTCATTGATCACTATCCGCTCCGATTCTTCATTCACAGTAGAATCATGGTCCTCATTCTTTGCACTGTTCCCTTTTCTCTTTCCTTTTATTTCCTCCCTTTCTCTTTCTTTGCTTCACTCTCTTGATCATGCTCTGGCCTAGATGTTAGCATATTAACCTCTTTACCCCTCCTTAGAGTGATCACTACTTTGACTTCCCTCACCTGTGAAGATTCTCTTTCTTGAGCCTCCACTTCATGGATACCCTTTGGATTTTGATAAGGTTGAGAAGGAAACCTTCATTTCTCTTGCACTTTGTTGAGGTTGGTTAGCCTTGAGATTGAGTACTAGCAATTATCTATCTTTTGAGCTAGATCATTTTGCATCCCATCCATCCTTTTGTTTAGTGTACTTTCTACATTGTCAATTCTCTGATTTAGCTGAGCATTGATGGATTTTTGATCTCCCATATAGTCTCCCACGACCTTGCTAAGATTCACTATAACTTATTCAAGATTCGAAGCTTGTGGAGGAGCTTGGCCAGGTTGCGTGTACTAAGGTGCCCTTGGTTTCTGAGAGAAATTCGGATGGTTCCTCCAATTTGAATTGTAGGTGTTTCCATATGAAGCATTATTATTGGGTTTAAATTGTCCAATAACATTTGCTTGATCCCCAAATATTTCTCTCGTAGTTGGATTCGTAGGACACTCCTCCACTAAGTGCTCATAAGATTGACAAATAGAACACGACATAGCTTGCACTGGTGTCTCAGAAACAACTTGCACTTCTCGTATATTTTTCATTTCTAGCTCCTCCAATATTCTTGCCATAGCTGCAACTTTTGCTTTCATATTGATGTCTTCATTCAAAATATACATCCCACCCTTAGCATTAAGCTGAGATTTCATTCTTTCCACTTTTCTAGCATTCGGTTTATCCCATCCCCTTGAAACTTCAGCTACATAACTCAAGAAGTCCATGGCTTCCTCCAAATTCTTACTCATGAAGTCTCCTCGGCACATCGTTTCTATGAGTTGCTTCATTGAGGAAGACATATCATCGTAAAAATAGCTCACCAATAGCCATGTGTCAAATCCATGGTGAGATATGCATTGATAGCTTCCATGTATCTCTCCCAACACTCATAGAATTTCTCATTCTCTTTAGCTGAGAAATTTGAAAATTGCCTTTTCAAGCTGTTGGTCCTATGACTCAGGAAAACTTCTTAAGAAACTCAGCTTGCAAATCAGTCTAAGTTTGGATACTCCTTGACCTTAGAGAATTAAGCCAAATCTTGGCCTTATCATTTAAGGTAAAAGGAAATAGTTTGAGCCTTATCAAGTCGATTCAAGCTCTTCCTTCTTGGAATGTATTACAAACCTCCTCAAATTCCTTTATATGCATGTAGGGATTCTCACTTTCCATCCCATGAAAAGTAGGTAGAAGTGGCATAATATGTGGTTGGATCACTAGCTACTCTGTAGGAGGTACTATGCATGACGGTTCACTCGTACGAGGTGGATACATGCGGTCCCTCATAGGTCGGTATGTGTCGAAATTATCCTCCTGACCATGTTGACTATGTTGATCTTCAGGTGGAGAATTTATGACGTTCAAGCACAATTCCAACTTTGTTTCGTGAGGAGATTCAATCTTCACTAGTTTTCCCTCGCTATCTCGTATCCATTATGGCATGCACAACTAGTAATTATTGAAACAAAAATAAGAAAAACAAAAGAAAAATGATTACTACTCAAAAAGTGCTATTTTATAGCTTGTAATTAACTCTTTTAAACACTTTTGAGTAGTAGTTGTTACCTTTTAACTCAATTGACATGTTAAGGACCCTTGCAATCATTTCTAATCAAATTGTGTTAAGTTTTGGTGTTTTTGATAGCTTTTTTATCACCAAAGCAATCTAAGATGAGGGAGAGCTCTATATAATTCATGGCAAGGCAAATGGAAGCTCATTTACAAGAAAAATACAAGCTTTGGAGCTTTGTAGTCCTTTTCCAAAAGCAAATCAAGAATACAAGGAGGAAAAACAGAGACAGGAATCTAATGTGAAGAAATCCAAGAGGACAACAATTGTAGGACACATTTCAAAAACTTTTGAGAGTCTATTTTATGCATACTATATGTAATTTCGAAGCTTGGGAAGTCAAAAGTCCTACACTTCAAACGGTACACAAATCAGAGCTAAAATGAAGAAGTTATGGCCATTGGAAGACAATCGCACCAAGCTGAAAGACAATTTCGCAAGCTACGAAATCACAAAATGCAAGCTGCGAAATCAACATTTTCTTGCGAAATGGACACTTTCAGCTTGTGAAATTTTCATAGGTCATATTGCAAGCTACGAAATCCACTGGTGTGCTCCCAGATATTTGCGACTGACTTGTTTAGATTTTTTCTTCAGATATTTGTTGTTTAAATCCCTATTTTCTCCTTGTAATCCACCAATCATAGGATTCTTAGTTAGGAAGTAAGAAGAAAGGGTGAATAACCTCCTATATATCATTTTTAAGTTTTCTTGTTTTAGAGATATCTCGGGAGTTTGTTCTCAGAGACCAACTTTTTGTATAGTTTTGAAGAAAGTAATACACAGAGCGTTGCTCTGCCTTAGCTACTAATTTTGATTGTATTTTTCTCACTAGCCAAACAAGCTCTGAGGATGTTTCCTCAGAGAATGAGTGGCTAGGCTTTTTGTCTCTTGGAGTTAAGGAAGTTGGGTAAGGTGCCGAATGCAAAAATTGGATGTTTTGTTGTTTCAGCTTTTAATGAAGAGAAAGTGTGACCCGTTAATGGTTTCTATGTTTTTAGTGAACTTAAAATGCCTTAAAATCACCTAGGCCAACACTTGGTAAGACAAGTGGTCTCCGTCCATTGAGATACACTAGTTTATCTCTTGCGAGCCTTTGGGAGGCAATTAAAGGTAGGATTTTCTAGAATATACAACACTTGGTAAGCTTTTGGACTCCAAGGAGACATCCATTAGTTATCTTTTGTGAGCTTTTGACGGATAATACAAGCTTAAGAATCACCTCGAATACCAATACTAGGTGAGAGGTATGAACCATTGCAAGATGATTCAGTGACAAGGAATTAGTGTTTGAATCCATAAAAGGGAAGCATCTATACCACACCGGTTTGGGAAATAACTATATGTTAAATCCCCAATGCGAGGAAAAGATTTAAGTGACCGAAACTCTCTTTTTGTAATAGGAACCTGAGTCTAGTGATCCAAAAATTCCAAGAAACACTTTTCTTTGTAAGTAATTTTCGTTACTTTATTGGTTTCACTTTAAAACCAACCTTTTCAAAAAACTTTATGTTTTCTTTTAAAGCTAACCTTGAAATGAAAAAGCACCAATTCAGCTTTGAATTAATATCAATTGTAATTTGAAAACGCATCCCAGTGAACGATCCTAGAGCCACTATGCTATGCTCGCTGAGGCTATCCTAGTACATGGTGAAATAGGTTATAAATTTTGTTGATTACTCCCGTCTGAGGACCGAAATCAAGGTACACTAGTTGATTGATCACCAATCAACAGGACATACACCAACTGGGCACGAAATCAAATGGCACCGCTGCCGGGGATGGTGCCAACTATACAGTGATATCATCTTTTCAGAGTGCTTGTGATCTTCATCACAAGTTTGGTGATTTTTCTTTCATTTTACTAACTCTTTTTAATTATTTCTTCTACTTGTTCATATTTTAGCATATCTTTTAATTTAGTTTTAGTTAATCTTAGTCTTTTGTTAGTTTTGTTTTCTTTTGTTTTCTTTGTTTTTGTTACTAGTTGTGTATGCCAAATTGGATACGAGACAGTGGAGGACGACTTGTGAAATGTGAAACACCTCATAAAAAGGAGTTGGAATTGTGCTTGAACATCATGGAAGCGACACCTGAAGATCAGTATAGTCACCATGGTCACCACGACAATCCCAATGCATTCAGATCAATGAGGGACCGCATGCATCCACCTCATATGAGTGCACCATCATGTATAGTGCCTGCTACAGAGTAGCTAGTAATTAGACCGCATATTGTTCTGCTTCTACTTACTTTTCATGGGATGGAAAGTGAGAATCCCCATGCACATATCAAGGAATTTTAAGATGTTTGTAATAAATTCCAAGAGGGAGAAGCTTCAATCGACTTGATGAGGCTAAAGCTATTTCCTTTTACTTTAAAGGACAAGGCCAAGATTTGGCTTAATTCTTTAAGGCCAAGGAGTATCTGAACTTGGACTGATTTGCAAGCTGAATTCCTCAAGAAATTTTTCCCTACTCATAAGAAAAATGGCTTGAAAAAGTAAATTTCAAGCTTCTCAGCTAAAGAGAATGAGAAATTCTATGAGTGTTGGGAGATATACATAGAAGCCATCAATGCTTGTCCTCACCATGGTTTTGATACATGGCTATTGGTGAGCTACTTTTATGACGAATGTCTTCCTCAATGAAGCAACTCCTCGAGACTATGTGTGGAGGAGATTTCATGAGTAAGAATCCAAGGAAGCCATGGACTTCTTGAGTTATGTGGCCGAAGTTTCAAGGGGATGGGATGAACCGAACAAAGGAGAAATGGGGAAGACGAAGTCTCAACCAAATGCCTTTAATGCTAAGGCTGGGATGTGTACCTTGAATGAAGATATTGATATGAAAGCAAAAGTTACAGCTATGACAAGATTGGAGGAGCTAGAACTGAAAAAGATACATGAAGTGCAAGCCATTGTTAAGACACCAATACAAGTCATGACATGTCTTATTTGTCAATCTTATGAGCACTTAGTGGAGGAGTGACCTACAATTCCAGCTGCTAGGGAAATGTTTCGAGATCAAGCAAATGTCATTGGACAATTCAAGCCCAACAACAATGCCTCATACGGTAATACCTACAACTCAAATTGGAGGAACCATCTGAATTTCTCCTAGAAGCTAAGAACACCTCAGTACCAACAGCCAGGCCAAGCATCTCAACAAGCTTTAAATCTTGAGCAAGCAATAGTGAATCTAAGCAAGGTCGTGGGAGATTTTCTTAGAGATCAGAAATCCATCAATGCTCAACTCAGTCAAAGAATTGATAGTGTAGAGAATACATTGAATAAAAGGATGGATGGAATGCAAAATGATTTAACTCAGAAGATAGATAATCTCCAATACTCAATCTCAAGGCTCACTAACCTTAACACAATGCAAGAGAAGGGGAGATTTCCTTCTTAACCTCACTAAAACCCCAAGGGTATCCATGAAGTGGAAACTCATGAGGAGAGTCTTCACAGGTGAGAGATGTCAAAGCCTTGATCACTCTATGGAGTGGTAAAAAGGTTGAGCTACCAACACCTAAGCCACATGTTGAGAAAGAGGAAGAAGAAGAAGAGACAGAGAAGAGGGAGGAAATCAAAGAAAAGAAGAAAGATAGTAGTAAAAGGAAAGAGGATCATGATTCAACGGTGAATGCAAATCCGGAGAAAGTAATTATCAAGGGAGATGTGATGAACAAACACACACCTCCACCTTTTCCTCAAGCTTTGCATGGGAAAAAGGGAATAAAAAATGCATCAGAAATTCTTGAAGTATTGAGATAGGTGAAGGTCAACATCCCATTTCTAGATATGATTAAGCAAGTGCCAACTTATGAAAATTTCCTAAAGGACTTGTGTACTATCAAAAGAGGGTTGAATGTGAATAAGAAAGCTTTCTTGATTGAGCAAGTAAGTGCTATCATACAATGCAAGTCTCCATTAAAGTATAAAGATCCAGGTTCCCATACCATCTCAGTCATGATTGGAGGAACTATAGTGGAGAAAGCTTTGTTAGACTTAGGAGCAAGTGTGAATTTGCTACCATACTTTGTCTACAAGCAATTGGGACTTGGTGAATTGAAGCCAACATCAATCACTCTATCTCTAGTATATAGATCAGTGAAAATTCCAAGAGGGATAGTTGACGATGTCTTAGTTCAAGTTGACAATTTCTACTATCCAGTAGACTTTGTTGTTCTTGACACAGACCCAATTGTTAAGGAAACTAATTATGTCCCTATCATACTTGGAAGTCCATTCCTAGCTACATCAAATGCAATCAAAAATTGTAGGAATGAACTTATGCAACTCACGTTTGGCAACATGACATTGGAGCTCAATATCTTCTATATGTCCAAAAAACTAATTACTCCGGAAGAAGAGGAAGATCCAAAAGAGGTGTGCATTATTGACACTCTAGTGGAGGAGCATTGTAATCAGAAAATGCAAGAGAAGTTCAATGAAAATCTTGGGGATCTTGAAGAAGGGTTGCCTAACCCTTAGATTTGCTTGTTACTCTACAAGGTTGGAGGAGGATAGAAGAAATTCTACCTTTGTTCAATAAAGAGGAGGCACAAGAAGCTGCTAATGAGGAGACCCCAAAGCTTAATCTGAAGCCTTTACCCACGGAGTTGAAGTATACATACCTAGAAGAGAATAAAAAGTGGCCTATTGTTATATCTTCATCTCTTACTACTCCTTAGGAGGTGTGTCTACTTAAAGTTCTCAAGAGATGTAAGAAAGCAATAGGATGGCAAATATCTGACTTGAAAGGCATAAGTCCTTTGGTTTGTACACATCATATATACATAGAAGAAGAAGCTAAACCAATTCGTCAACCTCAAAGAAGATTGAATCCTCATATGCAAGAAGTGGTGCAAGCTGAGGTTCTTAAGCTACTTCAAGCAGGTATTATCTACCCCATATCAGATAGCCCATGGGTGAGTCCTACTCAAGTGGTACCAAAGAAGTCAAGGATCACGATGATGCAAAATGAAAAGGGAGAAGAAGTTGCTACACGCCTCACTTCAAGTTGGAGGGTGTGTATTGATTATAGAAAATTGAATGTTGTGACGAGAAATGATCATTTTCCATTGCCATTTATTGGTCAAGGGTTGGAAAAAGTCTCAGGCCATCCTTTCTATTGTTTCTTAGATGGCTACACCAGGTATTTACAAATAGAAATCGATGTTGAAGATCAGGAGAAGACCACTTTCACATGTCCATTTGGAACATATGCCTATAGAAGAATGTCTTTTGGTTTATGCAATGCACTTGCAACATTCCAACGATGTATGTTAAGTATCTTCAGTGATATGGTGGAGCGAATTATGGAGGTTTTCATGGATGACATCACCATATATGGAAGTACATTTGAGGAATGCTTAGTTAACTTAGAAGCGGTTCTGAACAAATGCATTGAAAAGGACTTGGTGCTTAACTGGGAGAAATGCCATTTTATGGTACAGCAAGGAATTGTCCTTGGCCACATCATCTTCGAGAAAGACATTGAAGTTGATAAAGTAAAGGTGGAACTTATTATCAAATTACCATCCCCAACAACTGTAAAAGTAGTAAGGCAATTCCTTGGCCATGTAGGTTTCTACAGGAGGTTTATAAAAGATTTCTCTAAGCTTTCAAAGCCTCTTTGTGAGCTATTAGGTAAGGATGCTAAATTTGTATGGGATGAGACATGTCGAAGGAGTTTTGAGCAACTAAAGCAATTCTTGACGATCGCTCTAATAGTAAGGGCTCCTAACTAGAAACTACCTTTTGAAGTGATGTGTGATGCTAGTGACTTTGCTATAGGAGCTGTTCTTGGTCAAAGAGAAGATGGAAAGCCCTATGTGATCTACTATGCAAGCAAAACATTGAATGAAGCACAAAGGAACTACACAACCACAGAGAAAGAATTGTTAGTTGTAGTGTTTGCCTTGGACAAGTTTCGTGCTTATCTAGTAGGGTATTTCATCATGGTTTTCACTGACCATTCAGCCTTGAAGTATTTATTGACAAAGCAAGATGTAAAAGCAAGGTTGATTAGATGGATCCTTTTACTACAAGAGTTTAATCTCCAAAATCAGAGATAAGAAAGGAGTAAAGAATGTGGTAGCTGACCACTTTTCAAGGTTGGCTATAGCACATAACTCCCATGTTTTACCTATTAATGATGAATTTCCAGATGAAGCACTTATGTTGCTAGAAAATACTCCTTGGTATGCTCATATTGCTAACTATCTAGTTACTGGTGAAGTTCCAAGTGAATGGAAAGCACAAGATAGGAGACACTTCTTTACAAAGATTCATGCCTACTATTGGGAAGAACCTTTTCTTTTCAAGTATTGTGCAGATCAAATAATAAGAAAGTGTGTCCCTGAAGAAAAGCAACAAGGAATCCTCAGTCATTGCCATGAGAGTGCATGTGGAGGCCACTTTGCCTCTTAGAAAACAACAATGAAGGTGTTCCAATCAGGTTTTAGTTGGCCATCACTCTTCAAAGATTCCCACATAGGAGTTGTGATAAATGCCAAAGGCTTGGGAAGCTGAGACGAAGAAATCAAATGCCTATGAACCCCATTCTAATAGTTGATCTCTTTGATGTTTGGGGCATTGACTTCATGGGACCTTTCCCAATGTCTTTTGGTAACTCTTACATTTTGGTGGGGGTAGACTATGTTTCTAAATGGATTGAAGCAATCCCATGTAAACACAATGATCACAGAGTTGTTCTCAAGTTTCTCAAAGAGAACATATTTTCAAGATTTGGGGTGCCTAAGGTCATAATCAGTGATAGGGGTACTCATTTTTGCAACAAGCCTTTTGAAACCCTTTTAGCCAAGTATGGGGTGAAGCATAAGGTAGCTGCACCTTATCACCCTTAGACTTCCGGGCAAGTTGAGTTAGCAAACAGGGAAATCAAGAATATATTGATGAAGGTGGTGAACACGAGCAGAAGAGATTGGTCTGTTAAGCTCCATGATTCACTATGGGCCTATAAAACAACTTACAAGACTATTCTTGGCATGTCTCCTTATCGCCTAGTCTATGGCAAAGCATTCCATCTCCCTGTGGAAGTTGAATATTAGGTTTGGTGGACAATTAAGAAGGTAAACATGGACTTGACCAGAGCCGAGGTAAAGAGGTGCTTAGACCTTAATAAGATGGAGAAATTAAGAAATGATGCCTACATCAATTCCAAAGTTGCCAAATGGAGGATGAAGAGGTGGCATGATCAGTTAATCTCCAACAAAGAGTTTTAGAAGGGACAAAGAGTCTTGCTCTATGACTCTAGGCTTTATATCTTTCTTGGAAAGCTAAAGTCAAGGTGGATAGGCCCTTTCATTATTCACCAAGTGCATCTCAATGGAGTGGTGGAACTACTAAATTCCTACAGCATAGACTCTTTTAAAGTCAATGACCACTGTCTCAAACCATTCATGGAGCCGTTCAATTAAGAAAAGAAGGAAGTCAACCTCCTTGAGCCACAAAAATCCTGACCAAAAAGGGATTGGATGGACTTGGTCTTGCCAAAGTCCATGTTTTTGTTTTAATTTTGTTAATTTAAAAGCTTTATTAATTGTTTTAATTTTGATATTAGCTTTGATTTATGTTATTTTGATATAACTTAGATTTTTTTTTTAATGATCAAAATCAGGAGGAATTTCAAAAGAAGTGGAGAGAAGCCTCAGGGAACCAAAGAAGCACAAAAGTAGAGGAATGTATTCCCCTACAAAAATTTCGCAGCTAAAAGAGCCATCTTGAGAAAAGAGGGCCCCCTATGAAAAAATTTCGCAGCCAAAAGATTCACCCTGCAAAAAGAGGGTCCCCCTACGAAACAATTTCACAGCCATAAGACCCCCCCTGAGAAAATTTTTGCAGCTACGAAACCATCCTTAGGCACATGTGGACCTATTAGCAGCCCAAAAGCCCATTTCGCAGCTGCGAAACCCTCCAAAGCAAAATTTTGTAGCCACAAGACTCCCCCTACAAAAATTTTTGCAACTGTGAAACCACCCCCAGGCACACGTGTGCCCTTTCGCAGGCCCCAAAGCCTATTTCCCAGCTGTGAAATGAGGTGTGAAACCATCTACGAAATCCCCCTTTTGCTTCGAAATGGCCCTCCTCCTGCCAAAACTCCAACCATCTTTTGAACACCTATTTAAGCCTCAAAATTCCTAAGTTTCATTTCGCACAGCTACATTGACCTACGAAAAGCCTCTTCAAGTGCGAAACTCAACCAAAATTAGAGGGCCCTCTCCAAGGGAAGTCCAAAGGACATCCATCTGAAGCATAGAATCCCGCGCACCTCCGTTCACCCTCTAAAGCCTCTTCACTTCAGCTATGGCTAAAACAAGAGGAGCCAAGACCCCATCTCCATCAGCCCGCAGCAGTACACTGAGAGCCTCACCTATGCGAGACTCCATGACTGAGCCTCCATAGCTACCCGTCATCCCACCTTCTGAAAATGGAGCGCCATCTAGCCCTCCTCAACGAAGATATCAAACCAGGAGACCACCCACTACATCGGGGGCAAGCTCTTCACGTCCCAAGAAGTTAGCTACTCGCCTTCCTACAAAGAAAGCCAGAGTCTCAGCTCCAGTAGAGCTATCAGAGCCTCAGCCGCCTACTATAGAGTCTCAGATTCCTTATGGGATGACTCCAAAGGCGTTATTAGGTGACCTATGGTTACTCAGCCACCCAAAGAAGGCAATTTGGATTGTCGGGCTAGACCATTCCACTCTGAGCTATGTTTTGACAGAGAGACTTTCATACACCAGCCAGAGCTCAGAGATTCATTCCACTTGCTTCAGAGGTACCATTTGGAGCACCTGATGACTCCTAGGGATTTTTTCTATCCCCAAGTAGCATTAAACTTTTATTAGTCTATGACTACACATCGCGTCCAGGATCCTGCTGTCATCCACTTCACTATTGATGAATGTCATGGTATCTTAGGAGCCAAACACATAGTAGAGGCCCTGCACATTCCATATGAGCCAGTGTGTCCAATGGATTATAGAGAGTGGGCTCATCATTCTCAGAGTGATATGGTTCATATATTGTCCAGGAGGACATTCATACGCTCGTATCTTTTGAGGAAGTAACTGCCACCCAGCATGTTTCTTCTGGATGCACTCCTACGCCACAATATATTTCCACTTCAGCATATGGTACAGAGGAAGGGAGCTATACTGGAGGCCTTGTTCAGGATTTCAGAGGGTTTTTACTTTGGACCTCATCATCTCATCATGACCACTCTTCTTTACTTTGAAGAGAAGGTCCACAGGAAGAAGATACTGAGAGTAGATACCATTCCACTACTATTTATAAGGTTGCTCTGTCAGATATTAGAGCACTTGGTCTATCCTTCTAAGCCTCAGCTTGAGCGCAGACGCATTTGCCAAGAGATATTCACTCTCGACAAATGGACTAGTATGACGGCTTATGTTGCACAGCCAGGAGCCCCAGCTGGACCAGAGCATCCAGAGATACCACAACCAGAGGAGCCACAGCAGGCATAGTAGGTTGAGATACCTACGAAGATCATAGCACCTATACCTGCAGTGCCTTCTATAAGACTTATGCTTGAGGCCACATCATCTACTCCTTCTACCACTCCTGGGACTCCGCCAGTTGTACCAGCTACATCCACGCCTCATACATCTGAGTCTAGTATCGCCATATCTATTTCAGGGTTTAGAGGCCTATGTCATACATTGCAGACATTGACCGCTACTCAGAGCATCCTTGCCTAGTAGATGGCTGCTATACGTGCACATCAAGATCAACTTATTGCCACCCAGACCCAGCATACTGCCATCCTTAGGCAGATACAGCAACATTTGGGTATTCTATCACCACCTGAGCATGATATACCTGGCCCATCAGAGCCTACAGATCCATCTCAGGATGCTCCTCTAGTAGAGCAGACTGTACCCCCTGAGGAGATGACTACAGGAGAGATAAAGACATCCATCCGAAGCACTCAGACTTCTACAGCCGAGCCATCATCTCCACATGATCCTCCCACCAGCACCTGATCATTTATCTTTTTTTTTTTATTTACTTATTATAGTAGAACTCATAATCCCATGTTTTTGATGTTTTATATACTGGGATTGGATGTATTACTTATTCTTAATTCATAGTGTACTTTCTTAAAGTAATCATATCCATCATTTTTTAGTATACTTGGTATAATCTCATTTTATTTCCTCTACTCATATTTTTTGTTGTTTTTTAAACATGTGGTATCTCTTATATGACTCAGACACTATGTCACTCAAGAGGTACCACTTCCTCCTTGTAGTTTTAATCGCTCTTGCCACATTGAGGGCAATGTTCAACTTGATTGGGGGGAGAGTTGAGGAAGGAAGTTTTGTTATTAATGCTAAGTTATTTTGATAATTTAGTTGCTTTTCACTGAATTTTAAAATTTTTTAAAAGTTTTTATTCTACTCTCCATGGTTATTAAATAAAAATTTTCAAAATGAAATGGGAGAAATTGAATTTTTGTCTTTTTACTTAATTTAGAGTTTATATTATGCTTATTAAAGTTGATGAATTGTTGAAACTTCTATTGAATTCAACCTTATTTCTTCCACTTTAAGCTTACCACACAATGTGCACACTAAGTTCCGATTATAAGATGAAAAACTATTTCACCCCCTTAACTTCGGAAAATTTAGACTTGGTACTTTTGACCTCATTTAATAGTGTTGGGACACCTTATAAAAGGCTAATGAGCCTTTGAAAAAAAGAGAAAAAAAAAGTTATTTTACTTGCCTGGAAACCCGAGTAAGGTCTAAGGGGTATATGGTGAAAATCTTTAAAACCTGGTGCCCTAAGCCTTCATTGGTTGGGAGTCACCGACCTCAATGCTCGTTACAAGGGTGAATGGGTGGAGTTTAACATACTGTAGGTGCTTAGGTATTAAAATTCATTGTCAAAAGTCCGGGGTAAAATCCGAGGAGTTAGTGGTTGAAAGATCCTTAAAGCTTGATGCCCTAAACCTTAATTGGTTGGGAGTCATCGATGGACCCCTTTTACATGGACAATTTAGAAAAAATTCCTTTAAGCCTTGTACTCCTACAATGAAAAAATTGTGAACTAAGAGGTGTGTTCTTAGCTTATTGAAGGTTGTCGATTTGCTAAGTGTTGAAAAAGAACTAGGTTTGGAGGAGAGATTAGTTCAACATATTATATTTGAAAACTAATAAGTAACACTTAGATTTTTGTGGAAGAGTAAGGATTGACCTTTTGGGAGTGGAAACGTTTTTAAAGCTTTAATTTGAATAATGCTTTCTCTTCATGAATTGTGTTAGGCAAGTTATTTGATAACTCTTGTTGAAGTTTGAGTTTTATTCCTTAATGTTCCATGAGAGAATATGCTCTACATCATGCCACTTGAAAATTTTTTGGGTGATTAGCATGATGTTGTAAATTATAGTACTGTTTATTTTTCTTTTTTCTCTCCTTCATTACTAAGGGACTAGCAATATGTCGGTTGGGGGAAGTGATTACTACTCAAAAAGTGCTATTTTATAGCTTGTAATTAAAATTTTTAAATACTTTTGAGTATTATTTATTACCTTTTAACTCAATTGGCATGTTAATGACCCTTGCAATCGTTTCTAATCAAATTGTGTTAAGTTTTGGTGTTTTTGATAGCTTTTTTTATTACCAAAGCAATCTAAGATTGAGGAAGAGCTCTATATGATCCATGGTAAAGAAAATGGAAGCTCATTTACAAGAAGAATACAAGCTTTAGAGCTTTGTAGTCCTTTGCCAAAAGCAAATCAAGAATGCAAGGAGGAAAAACAGAGAGAGGAATCTAACAAGAAGAAATCCAAGATGATAGCAACTGTAGGACACATTTGAACCACTTTCTAGAGTCCATTTTATGTATACTACATGTCGTTTCAAAGCTCGGAAAGTCAGGAGTCCAAGACTTCAAATGATGTGCACATCAGAGCTACAATGAAGAAGTTATGGCCATTGGAAGACAATCGCACCAAGCTAAAAGGCAATTTCGCAAGCTGCGAAATCACAAAGTGCAAGCTGTGAAATCAGCCTTTTCTTGCGAAATTGACACTTTCACTTTGTGAAATTTTCTCAGGCCATGTTGCAAGCTATGAAATCCACCTGAGTGCTCCCACGTATTTGCAACCGACTCTTTTAGATTTTTTCTTCAGATATTTGTTGTTTAAATCCCCATTTTCTCCTTGTAATCCACCAATCATAGGATTCTTTAGTTAGGAAGTAAGAAGAAAGGGTGAATAAACTCCTATATATCATTTGTAATTTTCTTTACACAAGGATATCTCGGGAGCTTGTTCTTAGAGACCAACATTTGTATAGTTTTGAAGAAAGTAAATACACAGAGCTTTGCTCTGCCTTACCTACTCATTTTGATTGTATTTTTCTCACTAGCCAAACAAGCTCTGAGGATGTTTTCTCAGAGAATGAATGGTTAGGCTTTTCATTTCTTGGAGTTAAGGAAGTTGGGTAAGGTGCCGAATGCAAAAATTGGAAGTTCTGTTGTTTTAGCTTATAATGATAATGGTTTCTATGTTTTTAGTTAACTTAAAACACCTTAAAATCACCTGGGCCGACACTTGGTAAGGTAAGTGATCTCCATCCATTGAGATACACTAGTTTATCTCTTGCGAGCCTTTGGAAGGTGGTTCAAAGGTAGGATTTTCTAGAATAGCCAACACTTGGTAAGCTTTTGGACTCTAAGGAGACATCCATTAGTTATCTATTGCGAGCTTTTGAAGTGTAATCCAAGGTTAAGGATCATCTTGAATGGCAAATGCTAGGTGAGAGGCACGAGCCATTGTAAGATGATTCGGTGACAGGGAATTAATGTTGGAATCCATAAAAGGAAAGCATCTGTACCACACTGGTTCTGGAAATAAATATATGTTAAATCCCCAATGCGAGGAAAAGATTCAAGTAACCGAAACTCTATTTTTGTAATAAGAGCTTGACCTCAGTGATCCAAAAAACTCCAAGAAACACTTTTCTTTATAAGTAATTTCAATTACTATTTTTGGTTAGCTTAAAACCAACCATTTTTCAATCAAAGTTTATGTTTTCTTTTAAAGCTAACCTTGAAATGAAAAAGCACCAATTCATCTTTTGAATTAATGTCAGTTGTAATTTGAAAACCCTTCCAGTGAACGATCCTAAAGCCACTATGCTATGCTAGCTGAGGCTATCCTAGGACATGGTGAAATAGGTTATAAATTTTGTTGATTACTCCCGTCCGAGGACTGAAATAGAGGTACAGTAGTTGATTGATCACCAATCAACAGGACATACACCACCTGGGCACGAAATCATGGATGATATGAATGACTTTGGATTCTATCCACTCAAGCCTCTAAATACTATGAACCGCTTAAAGTTGTGGATGATATGAATGATTATACATCATTAGCTCAAGCCTCTAAGTGTTATGAATAGTTTAAGGTTATGGATGATATGAATAACTCTTGGTCATAAGCTGAGGGCTTTATATGCAATGAACAACTCTTTGCTTTGATTGAGATGAACAACTCTGAGTTATGAGCTTAAGGCTTTAGATGCTATGAATAGCTCAAGGTTGTCGTGGACAACTTAGGGTTGTGAGCTCGGGGCTTTAGATTTTATGACCAACTCAGGCCTATGGTTGCCATGAATGACTCTAGGTCGTGACCTCAAAGCTCTAAATGCTATGAACAACTCATGGCTATGGAAGACAAAAATGAATCTGGGTGATTAACTCTAATCTTTAGATACTATGAACAACTTAGGGTTGTGGTTGACATGAAAGACTCCGAGACATGAGCTTAGGCCTTTAGATGCTATACACAACTCAGGGTTATCAATAACATGAAAGACTCTAAGACTCTAAGACATGAGCTCCGAGCTCTAAATTCTATGCACAACTTAGGTCTATTGATGTCATGAAAGACTTCAAGTCAAGAGCTTAGGGATCTAGATGCTATGCATAACTTAAGGTTGTGGATGATATGAACGACTCTAGATCGAAAGCTTAGGGCTTTAGATACTATGAACAGTTTAATGTTGTGGTTGACATGACTGACTCCTGGTCGTGAGCTCAGGGCTCTAGATGTTATGAACATCTGAAGGTTATAGATGGCAAAAGCTACTCCGGGTGGTGAGCTAAAGGTTCTGGATGCTATAGACAACTCAGAATTATAGGTGATATGAATGACTCGGGATCCCATGAGCTTAGGCCTCTAGATGCTATGAACCACTCAAGGTTGTGGATTCTATGAAAGATTCTGCATCATGAGGTCAAGCCAATAAATGCTATGAATAGGTCAGGGCTATGGATGACATGAAAGACTTTGGGTTGTGAGCTCATGGATCTAGAAGCAATGAATAACTTAGAGTTATGGATGATATGAATGACTCAGGATCCTGTCAATTCAGGCCTCTAGATGGTGTGAACTGCTTAGGGTTGTGAATGACATTAACGACTCCGGATTGTAAGCTTTGTGCTTTAGATACTATGAACACCTCAGGGTTGTGGTTGACATGAATGACTCTGGGTCATAAGCTCAGGGCTCTAGACACTATGAAAAACTCAGGGATGTGGATGAGATAAACTACTTCGGGTCATGAGCTCAAGGCCTAGATGCTATGAACAGCTCAAGGTTGTGGATGACATAAGCTACTCTAGGTCGTGAGCTCAAGGCTTTGGATGTTATGAATAACTTAGAGTTATGAATTATATGAAAAACTAGAGATATTATAAGCATAGGTCTTTAGATGATATGAACCGCTTAAGGCTTTGGTTGAGGTAAACAACTCCAAGTCATGAGCATAGGGATCTAAATGCCATGAACAAGTCACAGTTATAGATGATATTAAAGACTCGGGATCTCATCAGCTTAGGCCTCTAGTTGTTTTGAACTGCTCAAGGCAATGGATGATATGAAGGTTTCCGTGTCATTAGCTCAAGCCTTTAAATGCTATGAATGGATAAGGGTTGTGGATGAAACGAATGAATCTGGGTGATGAGCTTAGGGCACTAGATGCATTGAGCAATTTTAGGGTTGTGGTTGACATGAACGACAATGTGTCATAAGCTCTAGGCTCTTGACGGTGTGAATGATTCATGCCTAATTGGTGTCTCAGCTGATTCGTGTCCAGCTGGTGCTCCTTGATTGAGGGAGTAATCAACAAAATTTATAACCTATTACACCATATACTAGGGTAGCAAAGACAAAGCTACTATAACATAGTGGCTCTAGGATCGTTCACTGGGATGGGTTTTCACTTCACAAATGATATTAATTCAAAGCTAGATTGCTGCCTTTTCATTTCAAGGTTAGCTTTAAAAGAAAACATAAAGATGTTTGAATGAAAAAGGTTTGGTTTTATACTAACCAAAAATAGTAACTGATTTTAATTACAAAGAAAATTGTTTCTTGGAGTTTCAGATCACTAGGCTCAGATTCCTCATACAAAAAGGGAGTTCCGGTCACTTGTTTCTTTTCCTCGCATTAGAGAATTAACATATAGTTCCTTCTCCAACTGGTGTTGTACAGATGCTTCCCATTAATGGGTTCAAACACTAAATCCCTCTCACTAATGCACCTTGCAATGGCTCATACCTCTCACCTAGCACTTGCCATTCAAGGTGATCTTTAACCTTGGATTACCCGTCAAAAGCTCGCAAGAGATAACTAATGGATGTCTCCTTGGAGTCCAAAAGCTTACCAAGTGTTGGCAATTCTAGAAAATCCTACCTTCAAGTCACCTCCCAGAGGCTCGCAAGGGGTAAACTAGTGCATCTCCATGGACGGAGATCACTTGCCTTACCAAGTGTTGGCCCAGGTGATTTAAAGGCGTTTTAAGTTAACTAAAAAGATAAAAACCATTAACGGGTCACACTTTCTCTTCATTAAAAACTAAAACAACAAAACTTCCAATTTATGCATGAGGAAACTTACCCGGCTTTCTTCACTCCAAGAGACGAAAAGCCTAGCCTCTCATCCTCTGAGGAAAAATCCTCAGAGTTTGATTGGCTAGAAAGAAAACTAACGAGAAAACAAGAATATATATGAAAAATAGAGTAAGTGCTCTGTTCCTTGATTCTATATATGGTATCTATATCATTTACAATGGATGCAAGGGAATATATATAGAGAAGTTTTTCCAACCTTCCTAACTAAGAAATCTTATGGTTGGTGGATTACAAGGAGAAGAATGGAAATTTATACAAAAATATCTGAAGAAAAGATCTAAAAGAGTCGGTGCACAACTATCGGGAAACTTCAGGAGAAATTCCACAGCACTGTGCAAAATGGCTGCGAAATCATTTCGCAACAAAAGGGTGATTTCGCAGCCGTGCAAAATTCTTCCTTCAGCTTGGAGTGATTGGCTTCCAATGGATGTAACTTCCTCATTTCAGCTCCAAATCATACACAGTTTGAAGTGTTGGATTCTTGACTTCCTGAGCTTTGAAGTGGTATATAGCATGTAGAAAATGGACTTCGGGAAGTGCTCCAAAAGTTCGAAAGAAGACTGCAGCTGCTGTCCTCTGTTTTCTTCACTCTGTTTTTCCTCTCTCCGTTGTTCTTTCCTTACATACTTTGAACGACTTTGGCAAAGGGCTATGGAGCTCCAAAGCTTGGTTCTTCATGAATTTGAGCTTTCCATTGCTTTGCCATGGATTCCAAAGAACTCTCCTCAATCTTGGATTGCTTTGGTGATCAAATTACTAACAAAAACACCAAAACTTACACAATTTGATTAGAAATGATTGCAAGGGTCCTTAACATGTCAATTGAGTTAAAAGGCAATAATTACTACTCAAGAGTGTTTAAAAGAGTTAATTACAAGCTACAAAATAGCACTTTTTGAGTAGTAATCAGTGAACAACTCAGGGTTGTGGATGACATTAATGACGTTGGTTCATGAACTCAAGGCTCCAAATACTATGAATAAAACAAGGTTGTAGTTGACCTGAAAAACCCTGGGTCATCAGTTGAGGGCTTTACATGCTATGAACATGTAAGAGTTATGGATCATATGAAGAACTTAATATCCCATGAGCTCAGGCCCTTAGATACTATAAACCGCTCAAGGCTATGGACGATATGAATGATTCTGCATCATGAATTGAAGCCTTTAGATGCTATGAACATCTCAAGGTTGTGGATGACATGGATAACTCTTGGTCAGAAACTTAGGGCTCTAGATACAATGAACAAGTCAGGCTATGGATGAGATGAGCTACTCCAAGCTATGAGCTTAGGGCTCTGGATGCTATGAGCAGCTTAGGGATATAGATCTACTCAAGGTCATGAGCTTAGGACTCTAGATGCTACGAACAATCTAGAATTGTGAATGACATGAATGACTTAGGATCTAGTGAGCAAAGTCCTCTAGAAGCTATGAACTACTCAGGTTTTTGGTTCACATGAATGACTCCAGGTCATGAGCTTAGGGCTTTAGATGCTATGAATAGCTCAGAGTTGTGGATGAAATGAATGAGTTGTGATCTCATGTGCTCAAGCCTCTAGATTCTATGAGGAACTCAAGGTTGTGGAGGGCATGAATGACTCTAGGTCGTGAGCTAAGGGCTGAAGATGCTATGAAAAGCTCAAGGTTTTGGTTGACATGAATGACTCAGGGTCATGAGCTGAAGGCTCTAAATTCTATGAATAGCTTTAAGCTATTGATTACATGAGCTATTGTGGGTCATGAGCCCAAGGCTCTAGATGTTATGAACAACTCAAAGTTGTGGATGATATGAATGACTCAAGATCCTATAAGCTCAAGCCTCTAAATGCCATGAACCGCTGAGGGGTTATGGATGATATGAATGATTCTATGTTATGAGCTTAAGCCACTAGATGCTGTCAATTTCTTGGGGTTGTGGATGACATGAACAAATCCAAGTTGTGAGATTAAGACTCTAGATGTTATTAACAACTTTGGCAAGTGGATGACATGAATGACTCCGGGTCATGAGCTTAGGCCTTTAGATTCTATGAACAACTAAATGTTGTGGTTGACATGAAAGACTCTAATTTATGAGCTCAAGGCTCTAGATGTTATGCACAACTTAAGACTATTGATGAAATGAAAGACTCTGACTCGTGAGCCCAGGGCTCTAGATGCTATGAATAAGTTAGGGTTGTCGTTGACATGAACGACTTTAAGTTATGAGCTAAGGCCTCTCGATGACATTAACAACTCAAGGCTATTGATACATAAACAACTTTAGTTTATGAGCTCAGGTTTGTAGATTCTATGAACAACTTAAGGTTGTTGTTAACATGAAAGAATTTGGGACATGAGTGTAATGCTTTAAATGCAACAAACAACTGAGGGTTGTGATTGACGTGAACAACTATGGGTCGTGTGCACAGGGCTCAAGTTGCTATGAAAGATTTAGGGTTGTGAATGATTTGACCAACTTCGAGGCATGAGCTCAAGGCTCTAGATGATATTAACAACTCAAGGTTGTTGATGACATGAACAACTTTGGGTCATAAGCTTAGGCCTCTAGATCCTATTAACAGCTAAGGGATGTGGCTGATATGAATGGCATTGATTTGTGGGCTTAGGGCTCTAAATGCTATACATAACTTAAGGTTGTCGATGACATGAAAGACTTCGGATTATGAGCTTAGGGCTCTAGATACTATACACAAGTCTGGGCTATTGATGAAATGAAAGAGTCCAGGTCATGAGCTCAGGGCTCTTGATACTATGAATAACTTATGGCTATGGATGACGTGAATGACTTTGGGTCATGAGCTTAGGCCTCTAGACGCTATGAATAGCTTTATGCTATAGATGAAATGTACTAATTTGAATCATGATCCTAGGGCTTTGGATTGTATGAATAGCTTAGAGTTGTGGGTTATATGAATGACTTAGGACCCCATGAGCTTAGTCATCTAGATGCTATAAACCATTGAGGTTGTGGATGATATGAACAATTCTGTGTCATGAGCTTAAGCCTCTAGATGCTATGAACCGCTTAGGGTTATGGAAGACATAAACAACTTTTAGTCATGAGCTCAAGGTTCTAGATGCTATGAACAACTCAAGGTTCTAATTGACATGAATGACTCTGGATCGCGAGCTTAGGTATGTAGATGTTATTAATAACAAAGAGTTATGGATGACATGATCGACTCCGGGTCATAAGTTTAGGCCTCTAGATTCTATGAACAGCTAAAGATTCTAGTTAACATGAAAGACTCTTGGTCATGAGCTGAGGGCTCTAGATTTTATACATAGGTATGGCCTTTCGATGACATGAAAGACTCTAGGTCGAGAGCTTAGGGCTCTAGGTACTATGAATAGCTCAAGGCTATGGTTGACATGAACCACTCCAAATTGTAAGCTTAAGGCTCTAGATGCTATCAATAACTTTGGGCTATGGATGACATGAGCTACTTTAGGTCGTGAGACCAAAGCTTTAGATGTTATAAAGAGCTTAGAGTTGTGGATGATATGAATGACTCAAGATCGCATTAGCTTAAGCCTCTAGACACTATGTACTATTTAGGGTTGTGGATGATATGAATTATTCTGCATCATGAGCTGAAGCTTCTAAATGATATGAACTACTACAAGCCATGGTTGAAATGAATGACTCCGGGTTGTGAGCTTAGGGTTGTAAATTTTATTAACAACTTAAGGTTGTTGTTAAGATGAATAACTTATGTTCATCAACTCAGACCTTTAGATTCTATGAACAACATTGGGGCTCTAAATGCTATGCATAACTAATGGCTATTAATGACATGAAAGACTCTAGGTCATGAGTTCAAGGCTCTAGATATTATGAATATCGCAGGGTTGTGGTTGACATGAACAACTCCAAGTCATGAGCTTATGGCTTTAGATGCTATTAAAAGCTCAAGGTTGTAGAAGACACGAGGTACTCTAGGTCATGAGCTAAGGATTCTTAATGCTATGAATAACTTCGAGCTATGGTTGAGTGAATGACTTCAGGTCGTGAGCTTAAGGCTCTTGATGCTATGAACAACTTAGAGCTATCAATGACATGAAATACTATGAATCATGGACTCAGCGTTGTAGATACTATGACCAACTAAGGCATATTGCTGACATGAACGACTCTTGATCATGAGCTCAAGGCTCTAGTTACTATGAACAACTAAGGGTTATGGATAACATGGGTACTATTGTTTGTGAGCTTAGAGCTCTAAATGTTATAAACAACATTGGGTTGTTCTTGACATAAATGACTTTGTGTTGTGAGCTCAGGGCTCTAGATGCTATAAACAACTCAGAGTTGTGGATGACATGAACAACTCTGGCTCATGGGCTCAGGGCCCTAGATGCAATGAATAGATTTAGGCTATGGTTGGCATGAAAGACTCTGAGTTGTAAGCTTATGGCTCTAGATCCTATGAATAACTCAAAGTTATGGATGACATTAACCACTCTAGGACTTAAGCTCAGGGCTCTAAATGCTATGAACAACTCTAGGTTGTGGTTGACATGAACGACTCCGAGTTGTGAGCTTAGGTTCTAGATGTTATTAATAGCTCAGGGTTGTGGAAGACATGAGGTACTCTAGGTCATGAGCTTAGGGCTCTAAATGCTATGAATAGATTTGGGCTATCGTTCAAATGAATGACCCTAGGCTGTGACCTTGGCACTTGTTCCTATGAATAACTTAGAGTTGTTCATGACACAAAAGACTACAACTCATGGGCTCAGCGTTGTAGATACTATGAACAACTCAAGCTTATGGTTGACATGAACAACTCTTAATTATGAGCTCAAGGCTCTAGTTGCTATGAATAGCTAAGGGTTGTGGATAACATGGGATACTCTTGGTTGTGAGCTTAGGGCTCTAAATGTTATGAACATCATTGGGTTCTAATTGATATGAATGACTCTGTGTCGTGAGCTTAGGGCTCTAGATGCTATCAACAACTCAAATTTGTGGATGACATGAACGACTCTAGATTGTGGGCTCAGGTCCTAGATGTAATGAATAGCTTTAGGTTGTGGTTGATATGAATGACTTTGAGTTGTAAGCTCATGGCACTAGATGCTATGAACAACTCAGGGCTATGGATGACATTAACCACTCTAGGTCTTGAGCTTAGTGCTCTAAATGCTATGAGAAGCTTTGGGTTGTGGTTGACATGAATGACTATGAGTCATGAGCTAAGGCTCTAGATGCTGTTAACAACTCAGGGTTGTAGAAGACATAAGGTAGTTTAAGTCGTTAGCTTAATCCTTTAGATGTTACAAACAAATTTGGGCTATGGTTTAAATGAACGACTTCAGGTCTTGAGCTTAGGGCTCTTGATGTTATGAACAACTTAGAGCTATCAATGACATGAAAGACTACTGGTTATGAGCTCAGCATTGTAGATAGTATGAATAACTTAGAGTTATTATTGACATGAACGACTCTCGATTGTGAGGTCAAGGCTCTAGTTGCTATGAACAGTTAAGGGTTGTGGATAACATGGGATACTCTTAGTTGTGAGCTCAAGGCTCTAAGTGCTATGAACAATGTTGGGTTCTGGTTAACATGAATGACTTTGTGTCATGAGCTTAGGCCTCTCGATGCTATGAACAACTTAGAGTTGTGGATGACATGAATGACTTTGGGTTATGAGCTCAGGCGCGAGTTGCAATGAATAGCTCTAGGCTATGGCTGGCATGAAAGACTCTGAGTTATGAGTTCATAACTCTAGATGCTATGAACAACTCAAAGCTATGGATGGCATTAGCCACTCTAGGTGTTGAGCTCAAGGCTCTAAATTCTATAAATAACTATGGGTGGTGGTTTACATGAATGACTTTGAGTCATAAGCTCTAGGCTTTAGATGCTATTAATGGATCAGGGTTGTGAAAGACATGAGGTACTTTAGGTCATGAGCTCAGAGCTCTAAATGCTATGAACAAATTTGGGTTATGGTTGAGATGAACGACTCTAGGTCATGAGATCAAGGCTCTTGATGCAATGAAAAACTTAGAGCTATCAATGACATGAAAGACTATGGGTCATGAGCTCAATGCTATGGATACTATGGACAACTCGGGGTTATGGTTGACATGAACAACTCTCGATCGTGACCTCAAAGATCTAGTTTATATGAATAGCTAAGGGTTGTGGATAACATGGAATACTCTTGGTTGTGAACTCAAAGCTCTAAATGCTATGAACAATGTTGGGCTATGGTCGACATAAATGACTTCATGTTGTGAGCTCATAACTCTAGATGAACAAGTTAGGGTTATGGATTACATGAACAAATGTAACTCGTAAGGTTAAGGCTCTAGATTCTATAAACAACTCTACAATGTGGTTGAAATGAATGACTATGGGTCATGAGCTTAGGGCTTTAAATGCTATGAATAGCATTGGGTTGTGGCTAACATGAACGAAACCGGGTTGTGAGCTTAGGGCTCTAGATGCTATAAACAACTTGTGGATATGGATGACATGAGCTATTCTAGTTCGTGAGATCAAGGCACTTGATGATATGAACAACTTTGGGCTGCAGTTGACATAAACGACTGCTAGTCCTGAACTCAAGGCTTTAAACGCTATGAACAACTCAGGGTTATCGATGACATGAGATAATTTGGGTCATGAGATCGAGGCTTTAAATGCTATGAACAGATTTAGGCTATGGTTGACATCAATGACATCGGGTCATGAGCTCAAGTTTATTGATGCTATGAACGACTCGGAGTTGTCAATGACATGAAAGATTATGGGTCATGAGCTTAGGGCTATAAATATTATGAAAAACTCAGAGTTGTGGTTGACATGAATGACTCTTGGTCATGAGCTCAAGGTACTAGTTGTTATAAATAGTTGAAGCTTGTTGATAACATGGGCTAGTCTAGGTCATAAGCTTAGGGCTCTAGATGCAATAAACAACGGTGGGTTATGGTTAACATGAACTACTCTATGTTATGAGAACAAAGCTATAAATGTTATGAATAGCTCAAGGTTCTGAATGATATAAACTACTTCATGTCATGAGCTAAGGACTATGGATACTATGAACAACTAAGAATTATTAATGACATGAAAGAATTTATGTATTGAGGTCAGGGATCTAAATGCAATGAATAGCTTTGGGCTACGATTGACATGAACAACTTTAGGTCATGAGATGAGGACTCTAGATGCAAAGAATGGATCAGGGATGATGATTACATCATCTACTTTGGGTCGTGAGCTCAAGACTCAAAATGTTATGAACGGTGTTGGGTTATGGTTGACATAAACGACTCCAGGTGTGAGCTTAGGACTTTAAATGCTATTAATACTTCAAGGCTGTCAATAACATAAAAGACTATGGGTTGTGAGCTTAAGGCTATAGATACTATGAACAACTCAGGGATTGATAGAAACAATTCTAGGTCATGAGTTCAAGGCTCTAGATGTTATGAATAGCTCAAGGTTGTACATAACATGGGCTACTCTACGCGTGAGCTCATGGCTCTAGATACTATTAACAACATTGGGTTGTGGTTGACATGAATGACTCTATTTCATGAGTTCAAGGCCCTAGATGCTATGAACAGCTCTGGCCCATGGTTTATATGAACAACTTTAAGTCATCAAGTCAGGGCTCAATATGCTAGAAGCAACTCTGCGTAATGATTGACATGAATGAGTCTTAGTTTTAAACTCTGGACTTTAGATGTTTTGAACAACTCAAGGCTGTTAATGACATGAAAGACTCCAAATCTCAAGCTTATGGTTGTAGATGACATGAATGACTTGGGGTTTTGAGTTAAAGGCTACATATAGTATAACATCTTAAGGTTAAGGTTAACATGAATGACTTTAGGTCATGTGTTCAGGGCTTTAAATGGTATGAAGAGCTCAAGGTTGTCAATGACATGAGCCACTCTAGGTCTTAACCTTAGGGCTCTAGATGCTATGAATAACACTAGGTTGTGGCTGATATAAATGACTCCAGGTCATGAGCTCACTACTCTGGATGTTATTAAAAGCTCAGGGCTATGGATGACATAAGCTACTTTTGTTCGTCAGTTCAAGGCACTAGATGCTATTAATAACTCTTGGTTATGGTTGACATGAATGACTCTGGGTCATGAGCCAAGGGCTCTTGATTCCATGAATAGCTCAAGGTTGTCTATGACATAAAAGACTACAAGTTATGACCTTAGGGTTGTTGGTGTTATGAACAACTTAGGGCTATGGATGACAAGAGCTCCTCTAGGTCATGAAATCAAGGCTTTAAATGCTATGAACAACTTAGGACATTAACTCTTCTTTCTCATGAGTTGAGGTCTCTAAATGCTATGAACAGGTTAGGATTGGGGATGACATGAATGACTTGGGGTCGTAAACTATAGGCTATATATAATATAAACACATGAGGGTTCTAGTCAACATGAATGACTCTAAGTCATGGGCTTAGGGCTTTAGATGCTATGAACAATTCAGGGTTGTCAATGACTTATGCCACTTTGGGTCCTAAGCTTAGGGATTTAGTTACTATGAACTGCTTTAGGATGTGTTTGACATGAATGACTCCAGGGGGGTGAGCTCAAGATTCTAGCTGTTGTGAACAACTCAAGGTTCCCAATGACATGAAAGACTCTAGTTTGTGAGCTCAAGGCTCTAGATTCTATTAGTAACATAGTGTTGTAGATGACATGAACGACTCTAGGTTGGTAACTTAGGGCCCTAGATGTTATGAACAACTCTAGGCTATGGTTGACATTAACGACTTCGGGTATTGAGCTGAGGGCTTTAGATGCTATGAATAGCTCAGGGCTGTCAATGACATAAACCACTCTAGGTCGTGAGCTCAGGGTTTTCGATGCTTTGAAAAGCTTTCGGCTATGGTTGACATGAACGACTTCAGGTTGTGAGCTCAAGGCTCTAGATGCTATAAACAACTCAAGATTGTCGATAATATGAAAGACTCTGGGTTGTGAGCTAAGGCCTTTAGATTCTATGAACAAGTTAGGGTTATGGATGACATGAATGACTCTCAGTCATAAGCTCTAGGCCCTAAATGCAGTGAACAACTCTAGGTTATGGTTGACATGAAAGACTTTGAGTCATGAGGTCATGGCTCTAGATACTATGAATAGCTCAGGGCTATCGATGACATGAAGCACTTTGGGTCGTGAGTTGAAGCCTTTAGATACTATGAAAAGCTCTAAGTTGTGGTTAACATGAACAACTCTAATTCATGAGCTCACGACTCTATATGCTATGAATAGCTTAGGGTTTTTATAACATGAAAGGCTTTGGGTTGTGAGCATAAGGCCCTAGATTCTTTGAAGAGGTTAGGGTTATGGATGATATGAATAACTCTTAGTCTTGAGTTTTAGATCTAGATGCTGAACAGCTCAGGGTTGTGGTTGACATGAAAGACTCTAAGTTGTGAACTCATGGCTCTAAATGCTATGAATATCTCTAAGCTATGGTTGACATGAATGACTCTAGGCTTGAGCTCAAGGCTTTACATGGTATTAGTAGCTCAGAGTTATGGATGACATGATGTACCCTAGGTCATGAGCTTAAGGCTCTAAATGCAATGAACAACTTTGGGCCATGGTTGACAAGAACAACTTTAGGTTGTGAGCTCAGGGCTCCTAATACTATGAACAACTCGAAGTTGTTGATGACATGAAAGACTATGGGTCATGAGCTTAGGACTGTAAATACTATGAACTACTTAAGGTTATGGTCGACATGAACTACTCTGGGTCATTAGTTCAAGACTCCAGTTGCTATAAATAAGTAAGGGTTGTGGATAACGTGGGTTACTCTAGGTCATGAGCTAAGGGCTTAGATACTATAAACAACATTTGGTTATGGTTGACATGAATGACTTCATGTCATGAGGTTAAGGCTCTAGATGCTATGTATAAGTCAGGGCTATGGATGACATGAATGACTTTGGGTCATGAGGTAAGGACTCTAGATTTAATGACTAGCTTTGGGTTGTGGTTGAGAAGAACAACTCCGAGTTGTGAGCTAAGAAAAAATTTAAGGTTATGGATAACATGGGCTACTCTAGATCGTGAGCTCAGGGCTCTAAATGCTATGAACAACGTTGGGATATGGTTGACGTGAAGGACTTCGGGTTGTGAACTTAAAGCTCTAGACAATAAGAATAACTCAGGGTTGCCAATTACATGAAAGACTTCGAGTTGTGAGCTCAGGCTCCAGATCTATCAACAACTCAGGGGTGTTGAGGACATGTATGACACTAGGTCATGAGCTTAAGGCCCTAGATGCAATGAACAACTCTAGGTTATGGTTGACATGAAGAACTCCAAGTTGGGAGCTCAAAGCTATAGATCCTATGAACAACTTAGGATTATGGATGACATTAGGTATTCTAGGTCTTATGCTCATGGCTCTAGATGCTATGAATAACTCTACATTGTGGTTGACATGAACGACTCCAGGTCATGAGCTTAGGGCTCTAGATGCTATTAACAAATTAGGGTTGTTACTAACATGATCTAATCTAGGTTATGAGCTTAAGGCTTTAGATGTTATGAATAGCTCTGGGCAGTAGTTGACATGGACGACTCTAAATTGTGAGCTCAAGGCTCCTAATGCTAGGAACAAATTAGGGTTGTCAATGACATGAAAGACTCTAGGTCATGAGCTTAATGCTCTAGATACTATTAACAACTTATAGTTGTGCTTGACGTGAATGACCCTAGGTTATGACATTAAGGCACTATTTGCTATGAACGATTAAGGGTTGTAGTTAGCATGAATAACTCTGTGTCATGAGCTCCAAGCTCTAGATGCTATGAATAGCTTAGGGATATGAATGACATGAAAGACTCTAGGTCATGAGGTCAGGGCTGCAGATGCTATGAACAAATCTAGGTTGTGGTTGACATGAATGATTTCAAGTTATGAACTAAGGAATCTAGATGCTAAGAATTGCTTAAGGATGTTGATAAACGTGGGCTACTCTGGGTGGTGAGCTCAAGAATCTAAATGCTATGAACAAAGCTAGGTTGTGGTTGACATGAACAACTCCGGGTTATGACCTTAGGGCTCTAAATGTTGTCAAGAGCTCAAGGTGGTTGATGACATGAAAGACTATGGGTTCTGAACTTAAGACTCTAGATACTATGTACAACTCAGGGCTATGGTTGACATGAACAACTCTTGGTCATGAGCTTAGGGCTCTAGATGCTATGAATAGCTCAAGGCTATGAATAATGTGGGCTACTCTAGGTCATGAGCTCAAGGCTCTAGATGCTATCACTTGCTTTGGGTTGTGGTTGACATGAATGAGTGTATGTCATGAGCTCAAGGCTCTAGATGCTATGAACACCTCTAGGTCGTGGTTGATACAAACGAATCTGGGTCTTCAGTTAAAGGCTTTAGATGTTATGAACAACATTGGGTTGTGGTTGACATGAATGACTTTGAGTTGTAAGCTCTGGACTTTATATGTTATGAATAGATCAAGGTTGTTGATGACATGAAAGGCTCTGGTTCATGAGCTTAGGGTTGTAGATGACATGAATAACTCAAGGTTTTAAGCTAAGGGCTACAAATACTATGAATATCTCTGGGTTGTGGTTGACTTTAATGACTTTGGGTCCTGCACTTAGGGCTTTAGATTCTATGAACAACTCAGGGCTGTCTCTTTGTCTTAAGCTCAAGGGTCTAGATGCTATGAATAACACTAGGTTATGGTTGATATGAATGACTCTAGACCATGATCTCATGACTCAAATGCTATTAATAGCTTAGGGTTGTGGATGGCATGAGCTACTTTTGTTCATGAGCTCGGGGCACTAGATGCTATCAACAGCTCTTGGTCATGCATGACATGAATGACTTCGGCGTGTGAGTGGAGGACTCTTGATGCTATGATTGGCTCAGAGATGTTGATGACATAAAATGCTACAGGTCATAAGATCAAGGCTCTTGATGCTATGAACAACTTAGGGTTGTGAATGACATAAGCTACTCTAGGTCATCAGTTTAAGGATCTAGATGTTATGAACAACTCATAACATCTCAACGTTATTGATGAAATGAGCTTCTCTGAGTCTTGAGCTTAGGGCTCTAAATGCTATGAATATGTTAGGGTTTTGGATGACATGAATGACATGAGGTTGTGAGTTATAGGCTATAGATACTGTGAACATCTCAGGGGTGTGGTTGACATGAATGACTCTAAGTCATGAGCTCAAGGCTTTAGATGCTATGAACAACTTAGGATTGTCAATGACATCTACCACTCTGGATTGTTAGGTTAAGGCTTTAGATGCCATGAATAGCTCTAGGATGTAGTTGACATGAATAACTCTAAGGCCTGAGCTCTTGGCTCTAGGTGCTACGAACAACTTAGAGTTATCGATGACATGAAAGACTCCAAGTCATGAGCTCAAGGCTCTATATTCTATGAGTAACTTAAGGTTGTGGATGACATAGATGACTCTAAGTCACGATCTTAGGGCCCTAAATGCAATGAATAGCTCTAGGTTGTGGTTCACATGAAAGACTCCAAGTCGTGAGCTCAACACTCTAGACACTATAAACAACTTTGGGTTACGATTGACGTGAATGACTCTAGGTCATTAGCTCAGGGCTCTATATGCTATGAATAGCTCTAGGATGTGGCCGACATGAATGACTCTGAGTCATGAGCTCAAGGCTCTAGATGCTATTAACAGCTTAGGGTTGTAGATGACATGAGTTACTTTGGTTTTGTTAGCTTAGGGCACTAGTTACTAAGAACAACTTTGGGTTATGGTTTACATGAATGACTTCAGGTTGTGAGCTTAGGGTTCTTAAACCTATGAATAGCTTAGGGCTGTCGATGACATAAAAGATTACAAGTTGTGAGCTCAAGGCTCTTGATGCTATGAATGGCTCAAGGTTATGGATGACCTAAGCTATTTTGAGTCATGAGCTCACGACTCTAAATGCTATGAACAACTCAGGGTTGTGGATTACATGAGCTCCTTTGGGTTGTGAGCTCAAGGCTCTGTATGTTATAAATAACTTTGGGTTATAGTTAACATCAATGGCTACAAGTCATGAGCTTAAGGCTCTAGATGCTTTGAACAACTCAAGGTTATCGATCTCATGAAAGTCTCTAAGTCGTGAGCTCAGAGCTCTAGATGCTTTGAACAACTCAAGCTAGTGGATAACATGAATGACTATTGGTTGTGAGCTCAAGGCTCTTGATGTTATAAATGACTCTGAGTCATGAGCTTAAGGCTCTAGATGCTATGAATAGCTTCGAGGTAAGGTTGACATGAATGACTCTGAGTGGTGAGCTTAGGGCTTTAGATGTTATTAGCAACTCAAGGCTATGAATGACATGAGTTGCTTCAGTTTATCAACTCAAGGCACTAGATGCTATGAATAGCTCTAGGCTATGGTTGACATTAACAACTCTGGGTCACGAGGTAAAGGATCTTAATTTTATGAACAACTCGAGGTTGTGGATGACATGAGCTACTCTAAGTCAAGAGCTCAAGGCTTGAGATGCTATGAACAACTCAGTGTTATGAATGACATGAGCTCTTCCGGGTTGTGTGCTCAAGGCTCTAGATGTTTTAAATGACTTTGGGTTATGGTTGACATAAACAACTTTGGGTTATGAGCTTAAGGCCTTAGAGGCTATGAGCAGGTCATGTTTCTCGATGATGTGAAAGTCTCTAGGTCATGAGCTTAGGGCTCCAGATGGGATGAACATATGAGGGTTATGGATGACATGAACAATTCTGCATCATAAGCTCAAGCCTTTGAATGTTATGAACCACTCAGGTCTATGGATGACATGAACGACACCGAGTTATGAGCTCAGTGCTTTAGATACTATGAACAATTCAAGGTCGTGGTTTATATGAAACACTCTAAGTCATGAGTTGAAGCCTCTAAATGTTATGAACAACTCAGGGCTCTAGATGACATGAACAACACTAGGTCACGAGCTTAGGAATCTAGATACTATTAACAACTTCGGGCTATGGTTAACATGGATGACTCCAGGTCATAAGATCAAGGCTCTAGATGCTATCAACTGCTTAGGGATGTGGATTGGATGAGCTACTCTAGGTCATGAGCTTTAGGCTCTGGATGCCACAAAAAGCTCATTGCTATAAATTCTACAAACACCTCAGGGTTAAAGATGACATAGCTACTCTAGATCAACTACTCAGACCTCTGGATGCTATGAATTACCTAGAGTTCTGAATGATATGAACGACTCATGATCCCATGAGCTTAGGGCTCTAGATTAATGAACAACTAAGAGTTGTGGATGATAAGAATGACGCAGGATCTCGTGAGCTGGGGCCTTTAGATGCTATGAATCCCTTATGAGGTAGATGATATTTATGATTTTGCGCCATGAGCTCCAGCTTGTGTATGCTATGAACAACTCAAGGTTTTTTATCACATGAATGACTTTGAGAAGTGAGCTTAGGTCTTTAGATACTTTGAACACCTTAGGGTTTTGATTGACATGAAAGACTCTGGTTCGTGAGTTTAGGGCTCTAAAGCTATGAAAAGCTCAGAGTTGTACATGATATGAATGACTTAGGATCCTATGAGCTCAGGCTTTTAAATGTTATGAACTGCTCTGGGATATAGATGATATGAACAATTCTACATCATGAGCTCAAGCCACTAGTACTATGAACAACTTAGGGTTGTAGATGACATGAAGAACTCTAGGTCATGAACTCAGGGCTCTAGATAACCATATGAATAACTTCATGTTATAAGCTCAGGGCTCTAGATTCGAACTACTCAAGGGTGTGGATGTAATGAGCTACTCTAGGTTGTGAGCTTAGGGCTTTAGATCCTATGAATTGCTTAGATCTCTGAATTTTTTGAAAAACTTAGGATTGTGGATGACATGTATGACTCTAGGAAGTGAGGTCAGGGCTCTAAATGTTATGAACAACCCTAGGTTGTGGTTGGCATGAATGACTCTCGGTCATGAGCTTAGGGCTGTAGATGTTGTGAAAAACTTAAGGCTCTGGATAACATCAACAACATCAGGTCATAGGCTCAGAACTCTAGATATTATCAACATTCCAAGGCTTTAGTTGACTTGAAAGAGTCTTCATTATGAGTGCAACACTCTATAAGCTATGAACAACTCAAATTTGTAGATGATATGAACGACTCAGGATCACGTGAGCTTAAGCCTCTAAATGTAATGAACCGTTCTAAGATGTGGATGATATGAATGATTCTGTGTCATGAGCTCAAACAACTAGATGTTATGAATAGGTTATGGCTATGGATGACATAAACAACTCTAAGTCATGAGCCTAGGACTCTAAAAAATCACATGAATGACTCAAAGTCGTAAGCTTAGGGCTCTAAATGCTATGAACTACTTAGGGGTGTGGATGAGATGAGCTACTCTGGGTCATGAGCTTAGGGCTCTCAATGCTATGAACAACTCAAGGCTCTCGATGGTATGAACTAATGAAGGTTGTAGATGACATGAGCTACTCCGGGTCGAGAGCTCAAGGCTCTAGATGCTATGAACAACCTAGAGTTTTAAATGATATGAAAAACTCAAGCTGAAGCCTCTAGATGCTATAAAGGACTCGGGGATTTGGTTGACATGAACAACTATGGGTCATGAGCACAAGGCTCTAGATGCTTTGCAATACTCAGAGTTATGGATGATAAAAATAATTGAGGATCCCATAAGCTCAAGCCTTTAGATGTTATGAATTGCTCAAGGCGATGGGTGACATTAACGATTCTGCATCATGAGCTCAAGCCTCTAGATGCTATGAATAGCTCAGGATTGTGGATGACATGAACGACTCTAGGTCATGAACTCAAGGCTCTAGAGACCATGAATAGCTTCGAGTTGTGGTTGGAATGAATAACTCTACGTCATGAACCTAGAACTCTAAATGCTATGAACAACTCAAGGTTGAGTATGACATCAGTGACTCTAGGTCATGAGTTTAGGCCACTGGACATGAAAAACTTCGGCTTGTGAGGTTAAGCCTTTAGATGCTATATACAACTTAGGGCTATCGAATACATGAAAGACTCTAGGCCATGAGCTCGGGATTTAAGATGCTATGAGTAACTCTAGGCTATGGTTGGCATGAATGACTACTGGTTATGAGCTCAGGGCTCTAGAAGCTACGAATAACTTAAAACTATAGTTGACATGAACAACTCTAGGTCATGAGTTGAGGGCTCTAGATGTTATGAACAACTCAGGGCTATGGATGACATGAACGACTCCAACTCATGAGCTTAAGCCTCTACATACTATGAATAGATCAAGGTTGACATTAACCCGAAAGACTCCAGGTTGTGAGCTTAAGGCTCTAGATATTATGAGTAGCTCAAGGTTGTGATTGACATGAATGATTCTTAGTTGTGAGCTCAAGGCTTTACATCATATGAATAATTAAGGGTTATAGATGACATGAACGATTCTGGGTCATGAGCTTAGGCCTGTAGATGCTATGAACAACTCAGGATTGTAGTTGACATGAAAAACTCTAGCCTATGATCTTAAGGCTCTAGATACTATGAACAACTATGGATGACATGAATGACTCCGACTCTTACTCTTAGGCCTCTAAATATTATGACTAGCTCAAGGCTGTTGTTGATTTGAATGACTCTAGGTCATCAACTCAAGGCTCTAAATGTTTTGAACAACTTAGGGTTGGTGGTTGAAATGAACAACTCCAAGTCATGAGCTAAGGGCACTAGATCCTATGAAAAAGTTAGGGTTATGGATGACATAAATGAATTTGGGTCATGAGCTGAGGTCTTTAGAGACTATGAATAGCTCAAGCCTATGGTTAACATGAAATACTCTGGTCATGAGCTTATGGGTTTAGATGGTATGCACAACTCAAGGCTATGGTTTATATGACCAACTCTAGGTCATGAACTCATGGTTCTAGATGTTATGAGTAACTTTGGGTTATGGCTGACATGAACGGCTATAGGTCATGAGCTCAAGGCTTTAGATGCTATGAACAACTCAGGGCTATAGTTGACATGAACAACTCCTGGTCGTGAGCTCAGGGCTCTAAATGCTACAAACAACTCAAGGTTGTGAGTAACATGAATGACTCTGGCTCAAGAGCTCAGGCCCCTAGATACTATGAACATGTAAACCCTCAATTTTGTCCCTTGGTACCTATGTGTGGACCCTCAATTTTTGTCCCTTGACACCTGAATGTATCTTAAGGATGTCGCCCACACCCAATTTTTGTATGTCATGGCCATGGAGCCCTTGTTGGGCTTAATTGATTTTTGGGCCTCATATGGGTTCACCTATGGTTCGATTTAGTGTGAGCATTTAGTCCTTTATGAAATGCCATCATGGCCAATTCCTTGGTTCATGTCATGCTACAGGGTAGAGGTTAGGGTCTCCAAAAAAAATATAAATAAAAATAAAAATAAATAAAAACTTCAGTTCAACAAGAGCTCGCTAAAGCCCAAACCGATTGAAGCACTCTGGATTGTTTTAATCATTTCTCCCTCATCCAAGAGCAAAATTGCGCACAATTTTTTTTTTTTTTATTCCTTACTCTTCAAGGAATATTTTATCAAAATTTGAGAATTTTTCTCAATCGGATCGACCAATTTGCAGCCGACTCAACTAGCTCATCGGGCAGCTCACTAAAGCCCATCAAAATTGGAGCACTCTGGCCTATTTTAGTAATTTCTCCCTCATCCAAGCTAATAATTGTGCATCATTTTTTTGTTAGATTCCTTACTCTTCAAGGCACATTATGTCAAAACTTGAGAATTTTTTTCAATCGACTCTACTAGTTGGCAACCGACTTAGTCGGTTCATCGAGGCAACTCGCCGAAGCCCATCCAAATTGGAGCACTCTAGCTTGTTTTAGTCATTTCTCCCTCATCCGAGTTTAGAATTGTGCACCATTTTTTTTTTTTGGATTCCTTACTCTCTAAGGAACATTCTATCAAAATTTGAGAATCTTTCTCAATTGGATTTACTAGTTTATGGGTTGATTTCAGCCCACCCCGAATCCATGTGGATTCTTGAGGGGTAAGCAATGGGGATTTATGAGGGCAGTTGCACACCTCATGACTAGAAGGAGGAGTTGAATAAGTTGAATTTCCAAGGCTGATAGTGGGATATTCCAAGGCTGAAGGAGAAGAAGAATGAGATGGTGTAGATGCCAAGAGGGGCTCTTGGGATAAAAGATATTTCAGAGAGAGTAAGAGGGAGGTTTTTAAAATTTTGGGTGAGGAGACTCTACTAGTGGACGATTGAAAGTGTGAGGGGATTCTTGGCATCTTTAAGGGCTCTGCATCTAGAGAGAGAAGGGATTAAGAGAAGAGAAAGAAGAAGAAGGGGACATTTTAAGGAGAGAAGAAAAGGTTTTCAATAAGAAATAGGAGAAAACAGAGAGAAAATAAAGGGACATAGAGTCGGGAGTGGGCAGAAAACTGGTTTGAGAAAACAAGAGGAGAGTCAGCTAGTTCTTAGGCATATAGAGGGAAGGAATAGCCTGCTAGAATCCCAATAGACCTTGCCAGAACGGAACACTCTGAAGTATATCTATTATGGATTTTTTTTGTTCGTATTGATTATCATGTGATTTTTCCTTTCTATTTGCTTTTTTTTATGGGTTACACAACTAAGGTCTGATATCAGGCCATATGTTTGTTTTTATTGGATTCTTGAGCCATTGTTGCATTGTGGTTGTTAATCCATATTTGTTCCTTTGGTTCTTATTTAGAAATAATTTGAATCTGGTTTTTTTCAGTGGTGTGCTTTGTCTGAGAATAGGTATCCAACTGTAGGATTGTATATTACTTTATATCTGAACTGTTGGGGTTAAATCTAAGGATAGGAATTGCTTGCATGCATTGTAGAAATGGAAACAAAACTCGAAAAGGTATTGGATAGTAACAGCAAAATTATGGTTGGCAGGAAGTGAAACAAAAGGGACACTTTTAGTTATGGGATTTGGGTGCCATTTTTCACATGAAAGGAAGCATGATGCTGCTAGTGGAATTGGTCCAGTGGGAAGACAAATCTTGTGCAGTATCTTGCTACAATAACCAACCATGATTTGAATAGATCAATAATCATAAACATCACAACCACATGCCGATATATACTGCCTATACGCAACTCATACACAACCCTCTTGTAGCCCGTAACTCCATGGCCACCACATGAAGCCCGCACCTCCCTCATAACACACACACAGCCCATAGGTAGTCTCCATGTATCCCGTGGCCACCACATGCAGCCTACACCTCTCTAATAGCACACACGTAACCCATAGGTAGTTCACATGAACCCTATGGCCACCATGGACACCACATGCAACCTACACCTCCCTCACAACACACACAACCCATAGGTAGTCCACATGCACCCCATGGCCACCATGGCCACCACATGCAGCTCGCACCTCCCTTTCATGTACTTACAAAGCCCACACAGTTCACCCATGCACACCTCACCCATATGCAGCCCGCACACCTCACAACTCACCCATAGCCTTCATGGGTCATCCAAAGCCACCCCATGTAGCCCGTATCTCACCATAGCTCACCCATGGCCTCTTCACCACCACCATGCACCCACATCCACCCTTAAGGCCACCATATAATTGATTTTTGGCAGCTAATTTTTTATTCTTTATTTTATGGAGACTTATGAAATTTGTGGCTGTTAGTGGATGAAATTCAAGTGGAAAATATGTTAATTCTTAGCTGAAAATCAATGGAATTGGGATAGCCAAATTTTAGCCACATAATGAAGTTTCATGGCTACATTTTGGTGGCCATTTGGTAGAGATTAGAAGGTTACATATATAGGGTTGGTTCATGGCTAAAAATTCTCTTAATTCAAGTAGAAATACGACTAAATTTTAGTAGATTTAATGGTTTCATATGTTGTGTGCTTATGCTTATTAACTCACCCTTTTCTACAATGCATGACTACGGACCTTAGATACACATCATTGTTCTGATTATCGATTTCCTATGCATGCCAAATACCAACTAGAATTATACAGTTGATCATGTCTACCACAATGTTGAGCTATTCATAGCATTTAAACCCATAAGCTTACGACTAAGAATCATTGATATCATCCTCAATCCTAAGTTGTTCATAGCATCTAGAGGCCTGAGTTAACGAGATCTTGAGTCATTCTTATTATCCACAACCCTGATCTGTTAAAACATCCAGAGCCTTGAATTGATGGCTCAGACTTGTTCTTGTCATCCACATCTGTAAGTTATTCATAACATCTAGAATCTTAAGCTCATGACCCGAAGTTGTTCATGTCAACTATAACCCTGAGTTATTCATAGCATCTAGAGCTTTGAGCTCATGACCTAGAGTCATTCCTGTCATTTATAGCCCTAAGCTATTTATAGCCTTTAGGACTATGGTCTCATGACCAAGAATCATTCATGTCATCCATAACCCTGAGCTAGTCATAGCATCTAGAGGTTTGAGCTCATAGGATCCCGAGTCATTCTTATCATCCCCAACCTTCAACTGATCATAGCATCTAAAGCTCTGAGATCACAACATGGATTAGCTCATGTTATCCACAACCTTGAGCTATTCATAGTATCTAGAGCCTTAAGCTAATGACTCGGAGTCATTCCTGTCATTAATAGCTCTAAGTTGTTTATAGCATCTAGAACCCTCAGCTCATGACCCACACTCATTCATGTCAGCCATAGACCTGACCTATTGATATCATCTTGAGCCCAAAGCTCATGATCCAATGTCATTCATGTCATCCATAGCCTTGAGTTGTTATCCACACGACCCAAAGTTATTCATGTTATCCACAACCCTAAGTTGTTCATACCATCTTGAACCATGAGCTCACGACTTAAAGTTGTTCATTTCATCCATAACCCTAAACTATTCGTAGCATCTGAAGTCTTGAGTTCATGACTTAGAATCGTTCATATCATCCTCATCCTTGAGCTATTTATAGAATCTAGAGGTCTGAGCTCACGGGATCTCGAGTTATTCTTATCATCCACAACCCTGTGCTATTCAAAGCATCTAAAGCCTTGACCAGACAACCTAGTGTCATTCATGTCATCCACAACCCTGAGTTGTTCATAACATTTAGAGCCCTAAGCTCACAACCCGAAGTCATTCATGTCAATCATAACCCTTAGCTATTCATAACATCTAGAATTTTAATCTTATAGCCCAAAGTCATTCATGTCCTCCATAGCCCTGAGATATTCATAACATTTAGGGCCATGGGCTCACGACCAAGAATCATTCATATCATCCACAACCCTGAGCTAGTCATAGCAACTAAAGGCTTGAGCTCATTGGATCCTGAATCGTTCATATCATTGACAACCCTGAGCTAATCATAGAATGTAGAACCCTAAGTTATTCATGATATGAATGATTCTTGGTCGTGAGCCCATGGCCCTAAATGTCATCCATAATCTTAAGCTGCTTATAGAATCAAGAGCCCTCACCTCACAACCCATAGTCATTCATGGCAGCCATAGCATTGAGCTATTGATAACATCTCAAGCCCTTAGTTCATGACCCGATGTCATTCATAGCATCTATAGCCTCGAGCTCACATCCTAGAGATGTTCATGTGAACCATAACCCTAAGTTATTCATAGTATTTAGAGCTTTGTGCTCATGACCTGAAGTCGTTCATATCATGCACAACCCTCAGTTGTTCTTAACATCTAGAGCCCTAAACCCATGACCTATAATCATTAATGTCAACCACAACCCTAAGTTGTTCATAGCATCTAGATCCTTGAGCTCATGATATTGATTCGTTCATGTTATCTACAACCCTAAGTTGTTCATAACATTTCGAGCTTTGAGCTCATATGATTCATAACCTTGATCTGTTCATATGATCTAAAGGCCTAAACTCATAAGATCCTAATTCGTTCATATCATCCCTAACCCTGAGCTATTCATAACATCTGAAGCCATGAGCTAACGACCTGGAGTAGCTCATGTCATCCAATGGCATGAGTTGTTCATAGCATATAGAGCCTTAAACTCACGACCCATAGTCATTCATGTCAACCATAGCCTAAGCTCTTCAAAACATTTAAAGCCCTCTACTCATGACTTGAAGTCATTCATATTATCCATAACCCTAAGCTATTCATAGAATCTAGAGGCTTGACCACATGACATAGAATTGTTCATATCATCCAATGCCCTGAGCTATTTATAACATCTAGAGGGTTAAGCTCACTACCTAAAACATTTTTTTCATCCATAACCATGAGCTACTCATAGCATCTAAAGCCTTGAGTTCACAACCCAGAATAGTTCATATCATCCACAACCCTAACTTGTTCAAAACATCTAGAGTTTTGAGCTCACAACATAGAATCATGCATATCATCCACAACCCTTAGCTGTTCATAGCATCTTAAGACCAGTTGATTACTACCAAAAAGTGCTATTTTGTAGACCTAATTATAATGGTTTTAAGCACCTTTGTGTAGTAATCATATTCATTTAACCCAATTAATTCATTAAGGTCCTTAGTAATTGGTTTTAACCATTTTGTGGCAAGTTTACATGTTTTTATCAGCTTATGAATCAATTCAAGCATGCCAAATGATGGAGGAGATACTTGGACAAGTTAAAGCAAGGATTTTGGAAGTTTACAGGCTTGAATTTCAAGTGGAAACACGAGCACAAACAAGAACAATGAAGAAGAGGAAAACAAAGGACAGCAGCTGCAGTCTTCTTTAACACTTTTGGGGCACTTCCCGAAGTCCATTTTCTACATACTATATACCATTTCAAAGCTCAGGAAGTCAAGAATCCAATGCTTCAAACCGTGTACAATTTGGAGCTGAAATGAGGAAGATATGGCCTTTGGAAGACAACTGCATCAAACCTTGCGCAAATTTCGCAAGTTGAATTTCTCCTTGCGAAATTTCGCAAGGGGATTTTCCTCACGATGCAAAATTTTGCCATTTCGCAACATTGCGAAATTTTCGCAAGGAGAAATTCACATTGCGAAAATGCCAAATCTCCTCTGTTTCTCCACGCACGCACCACCGACTTCCCAGATATTTTTAGCTTGATATTTTCTCATGTAAATTCCTTTTGTAACCTTGTATTCAGCCATCATAAGGCTTTATCTTGTAATTTTGCTATATATAGAGGTGCACAACACCTCCAAAAGGAATTGGATTGGGAATAGATAGGATTTTGGGAGATCGATCCTCTGTACATTAGCTTAGAATTATATAAAGCTCTGTTTTTCTTCTTTTCTCTTTTCTTTCTCATTTTCTTAGAAGCCAAACAGCCTCTGAGGACTTTTCCTCAGAGGATGATTGGCTAAAACCTTTAAGTTTCTCAAAGTATGGATGTTTTGTGATGGCTTGGATGCAATCCCATGGAAATTTCTCGCACCCGGAAGGTAAGGTAGTCGTTTTTCATTAATGGTTCATTAATGTAAATTTTGGTTTTTATTTCCTTTAGACAACTTCCAACGGCCAATACTTGATAAGCTTTTGGATTTCTATCCATTAGTTATCTCCTACGAGCTATTGGAAGGTGAGGTTTTCAATTCCAAGTTTTGCATTAATCCGTTAGAACCAATTTCAATGGCCATTGAAAGGTGAGTTTATCACCTGGAATGACTTTGAGTTGCCAATATTTGGTAAGCTTTTGGCTTTACACCATTAGTTATCTCTTACGAGCCATTCAAAGGAAGTCTAAGGTGAATAACCATTGATAAAATCCACTACCATCTGTTTTGCCATTTTAAAGGATTAAAACTTGATTTGCTAAGTCCATACCGATTCGGGAAGCAAGCATCACCATAGTTGCAACCCCAACGCGAGGAGCCTATCCTGAGATTTCCAATTTGCATAAGAGCCAAAGCATAGCTATCCTATCTTTGAGAAACTTGTTTTTACACCCTTTCATTATAATCTTTAATGTTAGCTTAAATTAGTTTAAATCTTTCTCAAACATTTTCATCTTCTTTAAAGCTAACATCCATAAGAAAATCACCTATTTTCCTAATTTGAATATCACTTGTGTTTGCGAAAACCCTTCCCAGTGAACGATCCTAGAACCACTATGCTATAGTAGCTTGGCTACTTTAGTAATAGTATTTAAGGTATAAATTTTGTTGATACGCCTTTAAAGCTAAGCTACCATGAGTCGCATCACCAGTGCTTATGACGTAGAGTAGTCCATCTCATCCCCAATGCTAAGTTGTTCATAGCATGTAAAGCCATGGGCTCATGACTAAGAATTGTTCATATCACCCTCAGATAGAGTAGTTCTTACCTTCTAAAGGGCTCACGAGATCCTAAGTCGTTCATATGAACCACAACTTTAAGTTATTCATAACATTTAGAACTCTGAGCTAATGACCCAAAGTCATTCATTTCATTCATAGCCTTGTGTTATTCATAGCATACACAACCCTTTATTCACGATCCAAAATCATTCATATCCTCCACAACCCTAAGCTCTTCATAACATCTAGATCCTTGAGCTCATGACTTAAACTCGTGCATATCATCCATAACCCTCTATTGTTCATAGCATTTAGAGCCTTAAGCTCATGACTGAAAATTGTTCATGTCATCCACATCCCTAAGCAGTTCATAGCATGTAAAGACATGAGTTCACTACCTAGAGTAGCTTATATCATTCACAACCTTGAGTTGTTCATAGCATCTAGAGTTGTGAGCTCACGACCTAGAGTCGTTCATGTCATCCATAGCCCTGAGTGGTTCATAGCATCTAGAGCCTTTAGCTCACAACCTAGAGTAGCTCATATAATCCATAGCCTTAAGTTGTCCATAGCATCTAAAGTCGTGAGCTCACAACCCAGAGTCATTCATTTCAACCACAACCCTAAGTTATTCATAACATCTAGAATACTAAGCTGATGATTTGGAGTTGTTCATGTCAACCACAATCTTTAGTTATTTGTAGCATCTAGAGCCCTAATCTCACTACCTAGAGTCATTCATGTCATCCATAGCCCTATGTTGTTCATAAAATTTAGAGCCATGGTTCATGACCAAGGATCCTTCATATCATCTATAGCCCTGAGTTATTCATAGCATATAGAGGCCTAAGCTAACAGGATCCCAATTCATTCATAACTTCTAATACCCCGAGTTCTTCATAGCATCTAGAGTCATAAGCTCATGACCTGGAGTGGCTTATGTCACCCACAACCTTGAGTTGTTCATAACATCTAAAGCCTTGAGCTCACGACTAGGACTCGTTCTGGTGAACCATAACCCTAAGT
>NW_023269671.1:355205-435654 GCF_004353265.1 Vitis riparia | reverse complement strand
AGCTGCGAAGTGAGCTGCGAAACCGATTTTCTCCTACGAAACGCCCAATTTTGCTGTGAAAGCGATTTTCTTCTGCGAAACCCCAAAATGACTGTTCATATTCCTCTAGTCTTTATAAATACCGGTCATTTGGGCTGCGAACCCATTTCAGAAAAGGGGAAAAGTCGCAGAAGCTGGCCATTCGCCTCCTCTCCATAGCCCGATGCTGCAAGAGCCTCCGTTCGTCCCCTCCGTTCATCACCGCCGCCCAAAACCTCTTCAGTTCGTAATGGCACGAACCAGAGGCGCGAAGTCTTCCTCTCCGTCCGCTCGAAAGCCGCTGCCGCGCGAGGCACCTGTGTAAGCTTCAACCACTAAGCCGCCGCGGCCAGAAGCCATTTCGCCGCCTGTGAAGCCTTCGCCAAAGAAGCGCCAGGCCAAGCAGACACTGCAAGCGCCTCCGGCGAGGCGCTACCTTACCAGGTCAGGGGGCCGGCCCCTCCAAAAGCGAGCTAGAGTGGAAAGCTCGAAGCCCATTGATTTGACAGGGCAGTCCCCTATTCCATCACCTGTTCCATCTCCGGTGCCATCTCCGACACCGCCTGCGAAGACTCAAGCAAGCTAGCCGCCACCTTCTGAGCCCCAAATTCCATCTGAGCCAGCTCCGGAAGCGATAATCAGGCGTCCAATTCTCGCTCAGCCTCCAATTGAAGGCAATTTGGACTGCAGATCTCGGCCATTCCATTCGGAGCTGTGCTTTGACACAGCCACCTTCCAGTTGCGCCCAAAGCTTGAAGGATCATTCCAATTGCTGCGCAGATATCGAATGGAGCAGCTTCTGACCCCGCGGGACTTTTTTTACCCCAGAATAGCAATGGTTTTCTATCAATCCATGACTACTCGACAGGTCAGGGATCCTACCTTAATTCATTTCACTATTGATGGTAGACATGGCATCTTGGGAGCTCGGCATATAGCTGAGGCTTTGCATATTCCATATGAGCCCAGCCATTTTGATGACTTCAGAGCTTGGGCCAATCCATCTTAGCTGGAGATGGTGCATATTCTGTCTAGAGGAGCTTCCAGAAATCCATATCTGCTGAGGGGGGAACTTCCCCCAAGGATGTTCCTCATTGATGCCCTCTTGCGGCATAATATTTATCCTCTCCAGCATTGGACCCAGAGAAGAGGAATTCTATTGGAGACTTTGTTCAGATTGTCTGAGGGGTACTTTTTTTGGCCCTCACCACTTGATCCTAGCTGCCCTTCTCTATTTTGAAGAGAAGGTGCATAAGAAAAAGTTGCCCAGAGCTGATGCCATCCCTCTTCTCTTCCCGAGGCTGCTATGCCAAATTCTTGAGCATCTGGGATATCCAGCAGAGCCTCAGCAGGAGCGAAAGAGGATTTGTAGAGATGTGTTTACTTTCGAGAAATGGAGCAACATGACAGCTTATAGGATGGAGCAGCCAAAGCTTCCACAGCCAGCTCAGGCTCCAGCTGCCAGGAGAGCATCCCCACGTCTTATACCTAAGGGTATACCTGCTGCCTCTCCCTCCATAGCCAGAGCCTCTCCAATTCCTCCAGCAGCCCCAGCTTCAGCACAGCCTTCCACATCAGCCGAGCCTAGGATGGCTATCCCTATTTCTGAGTATAGGGATTTATGCCAGGCATTGGAGACATTGACAGCCTCTCGAGCAGTCTTGCTCAAGAGATGGCAGCCTTGAGAGCTCGCCAGGAGCAAATGATGACCACTCAGGCTCACCATACTACCATTTTGAGCCAGCTCCAGCAGCATCTTGGTATCCCATTAGCAGCAGAGCCTCAGCCCCCTCATGAGTCAGCTACCCCAGAGGCAGAGCCATCTCCTTAGGCCTTCAGCACCAGCACCACCCTCCTATCTGATTTTATATATATCTATTACATATTGCTTTTATGTATTTTGTTTTGGTTACTTATATATGAAATCCCCCACATTTTGATATTACATATGGGGATTGCTTGGATTACTTGTATTACTTTTTTACCAACTGTACTCAAATGATTAAAGTAATACAAAGTCTAGTTTTTTTGTTAACTCTTAGCATTAATTTACTCTTATTTCCTTTGCTCACACCTTTTATTCTTTTTGAAACAAGTGGTTTCTCCAATCAGTATTCGAAATTGATATCACTCAGGAGGTACCACTTCCTCCCTTTAATTTTCGATCACCCATATCGCATTGGAGGACAATGCTCGGCTCGACTGGGGAGGGGGGGGGGGGAGAAATAAGAAGGAAGTAGGCTAAGTTGAAGGAAGTATGCTAAGTTATTTTGATATTTTAGCCTTGTCTAGTAAAGTAGTTATAGTTTTTTGCTTGTTACTATAATCTCCATGGATTTTTAGGAAAAATTTTCAAATTAAAATAGGAGAAACTGAACTGTTGTTGTTCATCTAACTTAGAGTTTGGATTATGCTTGCTAAAGTGGTTCAATTGTTGAAACTTTTATGGAAATCAAATTTAGTCCTTCCACTTTAAGCTGTCCACACACTGTGCACAATAGATTCCTTTTATAAAATGAGAAACTATTTCCCCCTTGACTTAAAAATTTTTGGGACTTGGTACCTTTGATCTCATTTTAATGATATTGAGACACCATAAGGCCAATGAGCCTTTGAAAAAGAAAAGAAAGAAAGCAAAATGTTTGCTTGCCTGAAACCCGAGCAAGGCTGAAAGGGTATATGGTGAAACCTTTTAAACCTGGTGCCCTAAGCCTTCATTGGTTGGGAGTCACGGCCTCAATGCTCGTTACAAGGGTGGATAGGTGGAGTTAGCATATGGTAGGCAAAAAGGGTATATGAAAAAGTCCGGGGCGAAATCCGAGGAGTTAGTGGTTGAAAGATCCTTAAAGCTTGATGCCCTAAACCTTAATTGGTTGGGAGTCATCGATGGACCCCCGTTACATGGAAAAATCAGAAAAGAATGCCCCTTAAGCCTTGTGCCTCTAAAAAAAAAAAAAAAAAGTGTGTTCTCTGCCTATTGAATTTGGTCAGTTTACTAAAGTGTTGAAAAGAGATAGGTTGGGGGGAGAGATTAGTTTAGCATGCTATATTCAGAATCTATCATCTTACACTTAGATTTTTCTGGAAGAATAAAGTTTGGTTCTTTGGAAGTGAAAATGGTTTTAAAACTTCAATTGGCATAATGCATTCCCTTGATCAATGGTATTTAGCAAAGTTTTTGATATCTCTTGTTGAAATTTGAAGTTATAGTTCTTTAATGCTCCATGTGAGAGTTTGTTAGTCATGCCACTTAAATAATTTTTGGAAGTGATTAGCATGATGTTGTAAATTATGGTAATTTTGTTTTATTTTTCTCTCCTTCATTGCTAAGGGACTAGCAATATGTCAGTTGGGGGGAGTGATTACTACTCAAAAAGTGCTATTTGATAGCTTTTAATTAATCCTTTTAAACACTTTTGAGTAGTAGTTAGTGCCTTTTAACCCAATTAGCATGTTAAGGCCCCTTTCAATCAATTCTAATCAAATTGTGTAAGTTTTGGTGTTTATGTTAGTATTTTGATCACCAAAGCATTATGAGATTGAGGAGAGTTTTATGGAATCCTTGGAAAGCAATGGGAAGCTTAGAGGCATGAAGAATCAAAGCTTTGAAGCACTTTTACCATAAACGAGTCTGGAATGCAAGGGGAAGCAAAGAGAATCCAGCCATGAAGCATTCTTGATGACAGTCACTGTAGCCACTTTTGGAGCACTTTCTGAAGTCCAAATTATGCATGCTATATGTCATTTGAAAGCTTAGGAAGTCAAAAATCCAATGCTTCAAACCGTGTGCAATTTGGAGCTGAAATGAGGAAGTTACAGCCTTTTAAAGGAAACTGCTCCAAGCTGAAGGAAGGATTCAGAAAAGTGATGCGGAATCAACCTTTTGTTGCGAGATATTTCGCAACACTTTTGCACAGCGCTATGGATTTCCCTTGAAGCTTCACGCCACGATGGAAGCCAAATACCACTAAATGGAAGTCAGCTTCGCGGAGATGTTGAATCAACCTTTTGCTGCAAAGAAATTTCGCAGACCTCATCTTTCACTTGCGAAATGGTCCTTAGTGCTTCCTGATATTTGTAGCCGACACTTGGAGATATTTTTCATTAGATTTTTGTTGCCCAAATGCCCAAATTCTCCTTGTAAGTCACCAGTGATAAGATTCCTTAGCTTTTAAGTTAGGAATTTGGCAAAAATATCTTTGTAATAGCTGTAAATGTAATTTTGATATTTATGGAGCCCGATGAGCCTGTTCTGAGGGTGATGAACCTTTTGTAAAAGTTTCAAAGGAAGAAATACACAGAGCTTGAGCTTGAGCTCTACTTTGCCTTCTCACTTTGATTGTGTTTTTTACTTATTTACTAAGTTATGCACTCTCTGAGGAGCTTTCCCCAGAGAATGAGTAACTAAACCTTTTAGTTCCTTGGAGTTAAGGTTGCCGGGAAAGGTTCCAAGTGCAAGAATCAGAAGCTTTGTGGTTTCAGCTATGAATGGAGAGAAAGTGTGTCCCGTGAATGGTTTCTATGTTTTTAGTTAACTTAAAATGCCTTGGAGTCACCTGGGCCAACACTTGGTAAGGCAAGTGATCTCTAACCATGGAGATGCACTAGTCTACCCCTTGCGAGCCTCTGGGAGGTGACTTGAAGGTAGGATTTTCTAGAATAGCCAACACTTGGTAAGCTTTTGGACTCCAAGGAGACATCCATTAGTTATCTCTTGCGAGCTTTTGACGGGTAATCCAAGGTTAAAGATCACCTTGAATGGTAAAGGCTAAGTGAGAGGCTCGAACCATTGCAAGTTGCATCAGTGAGAGAATTAAAGCTGAAATCCAATTGAGGGATGCATTTGTGCAGCACCTGTTAGAGAGTTGACTTTATGTTAATTCTCTAATGTGAGGAAGTGAACCAACTGACCGGAGCTATGCTTTTGCATGAGGAACCTCCCCTGTAAACCTGAATCTCCAAGGAATGCTTTTCTCCTTAAGTAATTTTCATCACTTATTGTGTTGTTAATCTAGGTCCAAACCTTTTTCAACCAAAGTTTGTGTTTTATTTCTTAAGCTAATCTTGAAATGAAACAACACCAATTCACTTTGAATTGGTATCATTTTCAACTTGAGTACCCTTCCCAGTGGAACGATCCTAGAGCCACTATGCTATAGTAGCTTTTTATTTGCTACCCTAGTTCATGGTGTTATAGGTTAAAAATTTTGTTGATTACTCCCGGCATCAAGGAGCACCAGCTGGACACAAATCAGCTGTGACACCAATTAGGCATGAATCAAGCTCACGACTCGAAGTTGTTCACATCAACCACAACCCAAAGTTGTGCATAGCATTTAGAACCTTAAGCTCAAGACCTAGAGTGACTAATGTCATCCATAACCCTCAGCTGTTCATAGAATCTAGAGCCATGAGGTCATAACTCAGAGTCTTTCATGGTAACCACAACCTAGAGTTGTTCATTGCATCTAGGGCCTTGAGCTCATAGCCTAAATTCATTTATGTCATCCACAACTTTGAGCTGTTCATAGCATCTAGAGCCCTGAGCTCACGACATAGAGTCATTCAAGTCAACCACAACCTAATGTTGTTAATAGAATTTAGAGCCCTGAGCTCATAACCAAGAGTATCCCATGTTATTCATATCCCTTAGTTGTTTATAGCAACTAGAGCCTAAAGCTCATGAATGAGAGTTGATCATGTCAACCATAACCCTGAGTTGTTCATAATATCTATAATGCTAAGCTCATGACCCATAGTCTTTCATCTCATTGATAACTCTAGGTTGTTGATAGCATCAAGAGCCCTAAACTCACTACCCAAAGTTGTTCATCTCAACCATATCCCAAAGCTATTCATATAATCTAGAGCCTTAAGCTCACGACCTAGAGTACCTCATGTCTTTCACAACCCTGAGCTATTAATAGCATATAGAGCCTGAAGCTCACGACCTGAGGTCATTCATGCCAACCATAACCTAGATTTGTTCAGAGCATTTAGAGCCTAGAGCTCAAGACCTAGAGTGGCTAATGTTATCTATAGCCCTGAGTTGTTCATAGCATCTAAATCCATAAGCTCATATCTTGGAGTCTTTCATGCCAACCATAGCTTGGAGCTATTCATTGCATCTAGGGCTCTGAGCTCATGACCTAGAGTCATTCATGTCATCCACAACTTTGAGTTGTTCATAGAATATTGAGCCTTGAGCTCATGACTTGGAGTCATTCATGTCAACCATAATGTAAAGCTGTTCAAAACATCTAAAGCCTTGAGCTCACGAGCCAAAGTTGTTCACGTCAACCACTGGCTAATCTTGTTCATAGCATTTAGAGCCTTGAGCTCATGACCAAGAGTAGCCCTTGTTATCCATAGCCCTTAACTATTCATAACAACTAGTGCCTTGAGCTCACAACCAAGATTCGTTCATATCAACCACAACTCTGAGTTGTTTGAAGTATCAAGAGCCCTTAACTCATGACCCATTGTCTTTCATGTCATCGATAACCCTGAGTTATTCATAATGTAAGAGCCCTAAGCCCATGACCTAAAGTTGTTCATGTCAACCACAACCTAGAGTTGTTCAAAGCATCTAGAGCCTTGAGTTCATGACCTAGAGTAGCTCATGTCATCCACAACCGTAATCTATTAATAGCATCTAAAGCCCTGAGCACACAACCGAAGTCATTCTTGTCAACCAAAGGTTAGAGTTATTCATAGCATCTAGAGCCTTGAGCTCAAGACCTAGAGTGGTTGATGTCATCCATAACCCTAAGTTGTTCATAGCATCTAGAGTCATGTGCTCATGACCCGAAGTCTTTTATGTCAATCCCGGCCTAGAGTTGTTCATTGCATCTAGGGCCTTAAGCTCATAACTCAAAGTCATTCATGTTATCCATAACCTTGAGCAGTTAATAGAACCTAGAGTCCTTACCTCATGACCCAGAGTTGTTCATGTCAACCATAAGCTAATGTTGTGCATAACATCTAAAGCCCAGAAGTCTTGGTCGAGAGTGGTTCATGTCATCAACAACCCTGAGTTGTTTATACCATCTAAAGACCTATGTTAGGGACTTAGAGTCAGTCATGTCAACCCCAACCTAGAGCTGTTAATAACTTCAAGAGCCCTGAGCTTAAGACATAAAGTGACTCATGTCATCCACAAACCTAAACTGTTCATAGCATTTAGAGCTCTAAGCTCATGACCTAGAGTCATTCATGTTAAGCACAAACCAAAGCTAATTATTACATCTAGGGCCTTGAGCTCATGACCAAGAGTCATTTGTATCATCCACAACACTGAGCTATTCATAGAATCTAAAGCCTTGAGCCGGAGTTTTTCATGTTATCGACAATCATGAGCTATTCATAGCATCCAGAGTCCTGAGCTCACGACATGGAGTCATTAAAGTCAACCAAAACCCAATGTTATTAATAGAATTTAGAGCCCTAATCTCACAACCAAGAGTATCTCATGTTATCCACAACCCTTAGTTGTTCATAGCAACTAGAGCCTTGAGCTCACAATCGAGAGTCATTCATGTCTACCATAATCCTGAGTTGTTCATAGCATCTAAAGCCTTGAGCTCACGACATAGAGTCATTGAAGTAAGCCATAACCTAATGTTGTTGATAGCATTTAGAGCCCTGATCTCACAACTAAGAGTATCTCATGTTATCCACAACCCTTAGTTCATAGCAACTAGAGCCTTGAGCTCACGATCAAGAGTCATTCATGTCTACCATAACCCTAAGTTGTTCATAGTATCTATAACATTGAGCTCATCACCCATAGTCTTTCATCTCATTGATAGCTCTAAGTTATTCATAGTATCAAGAGCCTTGAGCTTACGACCGAGAGTTGTTCATCTCAACCATAACCCAAATTTGTTCATGGCATCTAAAGCCTTAAGCTTATGACCTAGAGTACCTCATGTCTTCCATAACCCTAAGTTATTAATAGCATCTACAGCATAAAGTTGTTCATAGCATTTAGAGCCCTGAGCTCAAGACATAAAGTAGCTAATGTTACCATAACCCTGAGTTATTCATAGAATCTAGAGCTAAAAGCTCACAACTTAGAGTCTTTCATGCCAACCATAGCCTAGAGTTGTTCATTGCATGTGGGGCTTTAAGCTCACGACCTAGAGTTGCTCATATCATTCACAACTTTGAGCTATTCATAGAATCTTAAGCCCTAAGCTTACGACCTGGAGTCATTCATGTCAATCATAACATAAAGTTGTTCATAACATCTAAAGCCTTGAGATCACGAGCCGAAGTTATTCATGTCAACCACTGTCTAATGTTGTTCATAGCATTTATAGCCTTGAGCTCATGACCCAGAGTAGCCCATGTTATCTACAACCCTCACTTATTCATAGCAACTAGTGCCCTGAGCTCAAGACCATGATTCATTCATTTCAACAACAAGCATGAGTTGTTCATAGTATCAAGAGTCCTTGACTCATGACCCTTCATCTTTCACGTCATCGATAAACATGACTTGTTCATAGCATCAAGAGCCCTAAGCCCACGACCCAAAATTGTTCATGTCAACCATAACCTAGAGTTGTTCAAAGCATTTAGAGGCTTGATCTCATGACCTAGAGTAGCTCATGTCATCCATAACCCTAATATATTAATAGCATCTAGAGCCTTAAGCTCACAAACTGAAGTCATTCATATCAACCACAAGCTAGAGTTGTTCATAGCATCTAGATCCTTCAGCTCAAGACTTAGAGTGGCTGATGTCGTCCACAACCCTAAGCTGTTCATAACATCTAGAGTCGTGAGCTCACAACCCAAAGTCTTTCGTGTCAACCCCAACCTAGAGTTTTTCATTACATTTAGGGCCCTAAGCTCACGACTCAAAGTCATTCATGTTATCCACAACCATGAGTAATTCATAGAATCTAAAGTTTGGAGCTCACGACTTGAAGCTTTCTTGTCATCGACAACCCTGAGTGTTTCATAGCATCTAAAGCCCTATGCTCATGACCTAGAGTTTTTCATGTCAACCATAACCTAGAGTTATGCATAACATCTAAAGCCCTGGACTCATGGCCAAGAGTGGCTCATGTCATCAACGACCCTAAGTTGTTCATAGCATATAGAGACCAGAGCTAGCAGTTTATAACTGTTTATGTAAGCTACAACCTAGAGCTATTAATAGCATCTAAAGCCCTGAGCTTAAGACCTAGAGTGGCTCATGTCATCCATGACCTAGAGTCTTTCATGTGAAACACAAACAAGAGTTGTTAATTACATCTAGCCCCTGAGCTCATGACCGAAATTCATTTGTATCATCTACAACCCTAAGATATTTATATAATCTAAAGCCTTGAGCTCATGACCCAGAGTCTTTCATGTTATCGACAACCATGAGCTATTCATAACATTTAGAGTCCTGAGATGACGACCCAGAGTCGTTAATGTCAACCATAACCCAAAGTTGTTCATAGCATCTAAGGCAGTGATCTCATGATCCTAAGTGGGTAACGTCATCGACAACCCTGAGTTGTTCATAGCATCTAAAGCCTAAAGCTTATGACCTAGATTTGTTCAAGCCAACCACAGTCCTTGAGCTCATGCCTTAGAGTCTTTCATATCAACCACAACCCAAAGTTGTTCATTGCATCTAGGGCCTTAAGTTGACAACCCAAAGTCGTTCATGTTATCCATAGCCCTGAGATGTTTATAGCATCTAAAGACTTTAGCTCACGACCTACAGTCGTTCATGTTAAACATTTCCTAGAGTTGTTCATCACATCTAGAGGATTGTGCTCACGGCCCAAAGTAGCTCATGTCAACCATAGCCCTGAGTTGTTCATAGAATCTAAAGCCCTAAGCTCATGTCTGAGAGGAGCTCATGTCATCCATAAACCTTAGCTATTCATAGTATTTACAAACATCATCTCACGAGTTAGAGTAGCTCTTATCATCTACAGCCTTGAGCGATTCATAAAGCCCTTAGCTCATTACCCATAGTCCTTCATATCATCAATAACTTTGAGTTGTTCATAGCATTGAGAGCATTGAGCACACGACCCATAGTTGTTCATGTCAACCATAACCTCAAATTATTATAGATCCTAAGCTCACGACCTAGAGTAGCTCATGTTCTTCACAACCCTAAGTTGTTAATAGTATCTAAAGCCTTGAGCTCATAACTCGGAGTTGTCTAGGTTAACCATAACCTAGAGCTATTCATAACATCTAGAGCCCTGAGTGTTTCATACATAGAGTGGATCATGTCATCCACAACACTGAGTTATTCATATCATCAAGAGCTCTAAGCTCAAGACCCATAGTCTTTCATGTCATTGATAGGCCTAAGCTGTTCATAACATTAAGAGCCATGAGCATACGACCTAGAGTCATTAATTTCAACCATATCCTAAGGTTGTTTATAGCATCTAAAGCTCTCAGGTCATGACATAGTGTAGCTCATGTCATCAATAACCTAAGTTGTTAATAGCATCTAGAGAATTGAGCTGACAACTTAGAGTTGATCATGTTAGCTATATCCTAGAGTTGTTCACAACATCTTGAGCTTCGAGCTTAGGACATAGAGTGGCTCATGTTTTCAACAACATTGAGTTGTTCATAACATCTAAAGCCCGAACCTCACGAGCCCGAGTCTTTCATGTCAACCACTACCTAGAATCGTTCATTACCTTTAGGTACTTGAGCTCATGACTTAGAGTTGCTCACATTATCCATAGCTTTGAGTTTCTCATAGAATCCAAAGTCCTAAGCTCATGACCCGAAGTCTTTCATTTCATTGATACCCTTGAGTTGTTCATAGCATCTACATCCCTCAGGTTGTGACTCGGAGTCATTCATGTTAATCATAACCTGGAGCAGTTCAAAGCATCTAGAGTTGTGAGCTTAAGACCAAGAGCGGCTCAAGTCATCCATAACTTTAAGTTGCTTATAGCATCTAGAGATTTGAGATCATGACAAACATTTTTCATTACATCTAGGGCCCTAATCTCATCACCTAGTTTCATTCATATCATCCACAACACTAAGTTGTTCATAGAATCTAGACCCCTGATCTCATGACCCAAAGTCTTTCAAGTCATCGATAGACTTGAGTTGTTCCTAGAATCTAGAGCCTTGAGCTCACGACCTGGAGTCTTCCATGTTATTGATAGCCTTAAGCTATTCATAGCATTTAGAGCCCTAAGCTCATGACCTAGAGTTGTTCATGTCAACCATAGCTCAAAGGTATTCATAGCATCTAAAACCCTTAGTTCACGACCTAGAGAGGCTTATGTCATTGATAGCTTGAGTTGTTCATAGCATCTGAAGGCCTCAGCTCATGACCTAGGGTCGTTCAAGTCAACCATAGCCTAGAGTTATTCATAGAATCTAGAGTCTTAAGCTTAAGACCGAAAGTGACTCGTGTCACCCACAACCCTAATCTGTTTATAGCATCTAGAGCTTTGAGCTCATGACCTAGTGTTGTACATGTCAAGTGCAATCCAAAGTTGTTCATTGCATCTAGGGCCCTATGCTCACAACCCAGTCCTTAATATCATCCACAACAATAAGTTGTTCATAGAATTTAAAGCCCTAAGCTCACGACGTAGAATCTTTCATGTCATCATTAGCTTTGAGTTATTCATAGTATCTAGAGCCTTGAGCTCATGACTTAGAGTCATTCATGTCAACCATAACTTAGAGTTGTTAAGAGCATATAAAGGTCTGAGCTCATGAGCCAGATTCACTCATGTCATTGATAGTTCTGAGCTATTCTTAGCATCTCAAGCCCTACGCTCATGACCATAAGTTGTTTATGCTAACCATAACCCAAAGTTGTTCATATCATCTAAAGCCCTAAGCTCATGACCCAAAGTCTTATATGTTAACAACAACTTAGAACTTTTCTTTGCATCTTGGCCCTTGAGTTGATGACCAAGAGTCATTCATGTCCTCCATAGCCTTGAGATGTTCATAGCATTTAAACCCTTAAGCTCACGACCCAGAGTTGTTCATGTGAACAACATCCTAAATTTGTTCATAGCATCTAGAGCCTTGAGCTTATGACCTAAAGGAGCTCATGTCATCCATAGCCTTAAGCTATTCATAGCATTTAGAGCTCTGAGATCACCACCCAGAGTAGTTTTGAGCTGTTCGTAGCATCTAGAGTCTTGAGCTCATAACCCTAAGTCATTCATGTCAATCACAACCTTGAGTTGTTCATAGTATCTATAACCATGAACTCATGACCCAGAGTTGTTCACGTCATCCATAACACTCAGCTCATGATGCATAATCATTCATATCATCGACAACCTTGAGCTGCTTATAACATCTAAAGGCCTGAGCTCACAAGATCCTAAGTTGTTCATATCATCCATAATGTTGAGTTGTTCAAAGTATCCATAGCCTCAAGCTCATGACTCAGAGTAGCATATATCATCCAAAGCCTTCACTTGTTCATAGCATCTAGAGCCCTAAACTCACGACCTAGAGTCATTGATGTCAACACAACCCTTAGTTATTCATAGTGTGAAGAGTCTTGAGCTCACGACGAAGAGTCATTTATGTCATCCACAATCTTATTCTATTCATAGCATCTGGAGCCTTAAGCTTATGACACAAATTCGTTCATGTCATCCAAAGTCGTGAGCTATTCATAGCATCTCGAGCCTTAAGCTCATAACCTAGAGACATTAATGTCCACCATAGCCCTTAGGTGTTCATAGTATCTAGATTCCTAAGCACACGACTCGGAGTTGTTCATGTCATCCACAACCATGAGTTGTTCATAGCATCTTGAGCCTTAAGCTCACGACCTAAAGTCATTCATGTCATCTAAAACGTTTAGTTCACATCTAAAGCCCTAAGCTCATGACTCAGAGTCGTTCATGTCAACAATAGGCCTATGCTATTCATAGCATTTTCGAGCCATATTCTCATGACCAAGAATCATTTATATCATCTACACCTTTGAGTTATTCATACCATCTAGAGGCCTATGCTCATGGGATCCTGAGTAAATCATATCATCCAAAACTTGAAGTCGTTCATAGCATGCAGATCCTTGTGCTAATGACCTAGAGTAGCTCATGTCATCAAAAACCTTGAGCTGTTCATAGCATCTAGAATGCTGAGGTCATGACCCGAAGTCATTAATGTCAATGACAACTCTGAGCTATTCATTGTATCTAAAGCCTTGAGCTCATGACTTGAAGTCATTCATGTTATCCATATACCATAATTATTCATAGCATTTAGAGTCATAGGCTCATAACCAAGAATCATTCATATCATCCACAACCCTGAGCTATTTATAGCATCAAGTGGCCTGAGCTCACAGGATTCCAAGTCGTTCATATTATCTATAAAGTTGGGCTATTCATAGCATCCATAGGCTGAGTTCCTGATCTAAAGTAGATCATATGATCTAACACCTTAAGTTGTTCATAGCATTTAGAGCCTAGAGCTCAGAAACCAGAGTCGTTCATGTCAACCATAGACCGAAGCTATGTATAGCATCTATAGCCCTGAGCTCACGACCCATAGTTGTTTATGTCATCCATAACCTTGAGCTTTTAATAACATCCAAAGTCCTAAGTTGTTCATAACATTTAGAGCCTTGAGCTCACAACCTAGAGTCGTTCATGTTCACCATAGCCTTGAGTTGTTCATATCATCCTTAACCCTTAGGTATTCATAGCATCTTGAAGCTTGAACTCATGGGATCTCGATTCATTCATATCATCCATAACTTTGAGCTTTTCGTAGCATATAGGGCCCTAAGCTCATGACTCAAAGTGGTTCATGTCAACCACAGCCTTGAGTTGTTTATAGTATCTGAAGTCGTGAGCTCATGACTTGGAGTCATTCATGTGAAGCCCAACCTTGAGCTCCCGACATAAAATCATTCATATCATCTACATCCCTAAGCTGCTCATATCATTTAAAGGCCTGCACTCATGGGATCCTGGGTCATTCATATCACCTACAATGTTAAGCTATTCAAAACATCCACAGTCTTTAGCTCAGGACCCAGAGTAGCACATATTATCCACAACCTTTAGCTATTCATAACATCTAGATCCCTGGGATCACAACCCAAATACATTCATATCAACCATAACCCCTAGTTATTCATAGCAATTAGAGCCCTGAGCTCACAACCTTGAGTTGTTCATGTAATCCATAACCCTAAGTTGTTTATAACATTTAAAGCCTTAGGCTCACGACTAAGAATCGTTCATATGATCCACACCCCTGAGTTGTTCATGTCATCTAGAGGCTTAAGCTTATAGGATCCCAAGTTGTTCATATCATCTACAACCCTTAGCTATTCACAACATCCAGGGCCTTCGGTTAACTGATGGGAAAAACCTAGATCTCTCTGTTTCCTAAGTCTGGATCAAGTTAGAAATATGCATAACTATCCTAGGTTTTTTCTAAATTCTATGCACAGTGAAAAAAAATTGCATTTTTATACTTTAAAAGGATTTAGAAAGTGCTAACAAAAATCATTCCTCGAAGTCAGATATTCTTGAATCAAATCCACATGGTGAATATGAAGATCGAAATCGTAGAAGTCTTGTAAACTTGAAGTCTTCCATTCGATGACTCAAACCTTGATCTTAGCACACTTTTGGTGGGAAGAAAAAGAGAGTGGAGGCTATGGCTCTCTACCTTTCTGGATGGTGGAAGACAAAAGCTATGGAAACCTTAACCCTTATGGGGTATTTATAGGGGTGCCTAAGTGGGCTTAAGTGACTTGAGCCCACATGGGCTTGGGTCACTTTATCTAACCTAAAATGGGTTATAATTGATTAATTAACCTAATAAGGCCTATCAATTAGTCACTTAATATAATCTAGAGACCTTGTTCACTTACTTTTATGCAATCTTACGTAATTATCAAAATACCCTTATGCACAAAAGTGAACTTAGAGCCAATTCGATCCTTATAACCCATGCCAAGGTGTATGAGCTTAAAGTAGGGACCACTAGGACCTATAGGAATATTGGCTCCCTTAGAATCCAATTCTCAAGTTTATTAAATATCCCACTATAGAGAATCAACTGAATTTTAGTATCCTAAGTAAATAAGAACGAGACACCAAGTGCTCGGGTCCATGAATTGATATCCATTGTTTTAAGTCTCCCCATGAACTAGTTTCTATAGTCTAACAAGGTGAAAGTTATCAGTCTTTCAAGACTACCTCTACCATCCTTGAGTTATATATCCTCCTATTATGTGTTCAATTGACATATCTTAGCTCTGAAAGAGCCTATGTCAAGTTTAACTTAAGAAACTACTATGGCTATAGTTTCCATAAATACACCTCCTTAGGATCACTCAATGGGACACTCTCTCTCAATCCCAAGAGATATCATGGTGCCTTTATTGAGAATACCTACTGCTATCGACTTCCATTAACAATGACCCAATCCATAAGGAATATATGATCATCTTATGATCACACTCATAGGTCAAAGCCACTACTAACTTTAACATAAGCTTAATATTTTCTCAAGGTTAAGAGATAATACAATGAAGCAGCTTGGTGGAAATGCACCTAAGTCATGTACAATGCAAAAGGTTAAGACAAGAATGGTCATACAATATAATACATGGAATAAGGATGGATAATAGTGAAATTGGAACATCATTAAATAAATAATGGTTTCAAAATTTATTACATCATTTCATGCTTTTAAGGGCTCTATCCTAACATTAGAGCCCTTAGCTCATGACTTAGGGTAGTTAATGTTAACTACATACTTGAGTTGTTCATGTCATCTAGAGCCTTGAGCTCACAACCATGAGTCGTTCCTATCACCCATAGCCTTGAGGTGTTCATAATGTTTAGAGCCTGGTGCTCATGACCAAGAATCGTTCATATCTTCCAAAGCCTTGATCCGTTCATAACATTTAGAGGCCTATTCATATCATCCACAACTTTTAGTTGTTCATAGCATCTAGAGCCTTGAGCTTGTGACATGGAGTTATTCATGGCATCCACATCCTTAAATTGTTCATAGCATCTAGAGCCCTTAGCACATGACCCAAAGTAGCTCATGTCAACCACAAGCCTGAGTTGATCATAACATTTAAAACATTGAGCTCATGACTCGGAGTTGTTCATGTCATCCATAATCCTGAATTGTTCTTAACATCTAGAGCTTTGAGCTTAAGACCTTGAGTTATTCATAGCGTCCATAGCTTAGAGCGGTTCATAGCATCTAAATCCCTAAGCTCACAACCTGGGGTTGTTCATGTTATGCACAACCCTTAGCTATTCATATCATCCAAAGGCCTAAGATCACGGGATCCCAAGTCATTCATATTATCCATAACTTTGAGTTCTTCATAGAATCTAGAACCCTAAGCTATTCACAGCATTCAGAGCCCTAAGCTCACGAACTTTAGTCATTCATGTCATCCAAAGCCCTAAGTTGATGACAACCAAGAAGCATTCATTTCATCCACAACCTTGAGCGATTGATAGCACCTAGAGGTTTAAATTCACAAGATCCTAAGTCCTTCATATCATTCACAATCTCAAATAGTTGATAGCATCCAAAGCCATGAACTCATGACGTGGAATAACTCATGTCATCCATAGGACTATGTTGTTCATAGAATATAGAACCATAAGCTCACAACCTGGAGTCATACATGTCAACCATATACTTGACCTATTTATATCGTCTAGAGTCCTGAGATCACAACCTTGAGTAGTTCATGTCCTCTATAGCCCTGAGTTGTTCATAACATTTAGTGCTATGTGTTGAAAACCAAGAATTGTTCATATCATCTAAAGCCCTGAGTTGTTCATAGCATCTAGAGGCCTAAGCTCACAAGATCCCGAGTCGTTCATATCATCCACAACTTTGACTTGTTCATAGCATCTAGAGCCCTGAGCTCACAACATAACGTCATTTATGTCATTAACATCCTTGAACTATTCAAAGCATCTAGAGCCTTGAACTCATCACTTGAAGTCGTTCAGGTCATCCATAGCCTTGGGTTGTTCCCAACATCTAGAGCCCTGAGCTCATGACCTTGAGACGTTCATGTCATCCATAGTCAAGAGTTTTTCATAGAATCTAAAGCCTTAAGCTCATGACCTTAAGTTGTACATGTCATCCACAACCCTGAGTTATTCATAACATTTTAAGCCTTCTCCTCATGACCAAGAATCATCCATATCACCCAAAACTCTAAGCTATTCATAGCAACTAAAGTCTTTAGCTCATGGGATCCTGAGTTGTTCATATCATCCATAACTTTGAGATGTTCATAGCATCTAGAGCCTTGAGCTTACCACATGGAGTCATTCATGTCATCCATATCCCTGAACTATTCATAGCATCTAAAGCCCTTAACTCACAACCTAGAGTCATTCATACCAATCATAGCCTTGAGTGGTTCATAACATCTAGGGCGTTGAGCTCACAACCCATATTTGTTCATGCCATCTAGAGCCCTAAGTTGTTCTTAACATCTAGAGGCTAGAGTTCATGATCTTGAGTCATTCATGTCATCCATAGCCTTAAGTTCTTTATAGAGCTCACAACTTGGAGTTGTTCATGTTTCCACAACCCTGATCTATTCATAGCATCTAGAGGCTTGAGCTCACGAGATCCCGAGTCATTCATATCATCCACAACTTTGACTAGTTTATAGATTCTAGAACCCTGATCTCACAGCACAATGTTGTTTATGTCATCCACATCCCTAAACTGTTCATAACATTTAGAGACTTCAACTCATGACTTAAAGTCATTTAGATCATCCAAAACCTTGAATTATTCCTAACATTTAGATCCTTGAGCTCAGGACCTTTAGACGTTCATGTCATCTATAGTCGAGAGTTGTTCATAGCATTAAGAAACTAAGTTTATGACATTGAGTTATTCCTGTCATTCCCAACCTTGAGTTGTTCATAACATTTGGAACCTTCTCCTCACGACCAAGAATCTTTTGTATCACCCAATGCCCTAAGTTGTTCATAGCATCTAAAGTCTTAAGCTCATATGATCTCGAGTCTTTCATATCATTCACAACTCTAAGTTGTTCATAGCATCAAGAATCCTAAGCTCACCACATAAAATCATTCATGTCATCCACATCTCTAAACTTTTTCATAGCATTTGAAGCCATTAACTCATGGCCTAGAGTCCTTCATGTTAACCATAGCCCTATGTTGTTCATAACATCTAGAGCATTGAGCTCACAGCCAAGAGTTGTTCATGTCATCTAGAGCCCTGAGCTATTCTTAACATCCAAAGCCTAGAGCTCATGATCTCAAGTCATCCATGTTATCCATAGCCTTAAGCTATTCATAAAGATCATAACTTAGAGTCGTTCAATTTTCCACAACCCTGAGCTATTCATTGTATGTAGAGTCCTAAGCTCACCAGATCCCAAGTAATTCATATCATCCATAACTCTGAGCTATTCATAGGATCTAGAGCTCTAAGTTGTTCATAGCATCTAGAGCCCTAAGCTCACGACCTTCAATCATTCATGTCATCCACAATGCTTAGATATTCATAAAATTTAGAGCCTTGGGCTTCTTACCAAGAATCTTTCATATCATCCACAACTATGAGCTATTCATAACATATAGATGCTTGAGCTTATAGGATCTCAACTCGTTCATATCATCCACAACCCTAAGAAGTTTATAACATCCAAAACCATGAGCTCATGATGTGTATATTAACCACAACCTTGAGTGGTTCATAACATTTAGAGCCCTGAGCTTATGACCTGGAGTCATTCCTGTCATCCACAGACCTGAGTTGTTCATAACATTTATATCCCTGGGCTCACATCCCTGAGTTTTTCATGTCATCTACAACCTTGAGTTGTTCATAACATTTAACATCATAGGCTCATGACTAAAAATCATTTATATCATCCTCAGCCTTAAGATGTTCAAAGCATCTAGAGACTGTAGCTCATAGGATCCCAAGGCGTTCATATCATCCACAACTCTAAGTTGTTCATAGCATCTAAAGCTCTAGGCTAACAACATAGAGTCATTCATGTTAATCACAACCCTAAGTTGTTCATAGAATGAAGAGCCCTAAGCAGACGACCTTGAGTCATTCATGTCATTCATAACCCTTACTAGTTCATAACATTTAGAGTATTGGGCTCATGACCAAGAATTGTTCATATCATCCAAAACCCTAAGCTATTCATAGCTCTTAGAGGCTTGAGCTCATAGGATTTTGAGTCATTCATATTGTCCATAACTTTAAGCTATTCATAGATTTTAGACCCATGAGCTCAAGACGCAGAGTAACTCATATCATTCACAGGCCTGAGATGTTGATAGCATCTAGAACCCTAAGCTCAAGATTCAAAGTCTTTCATATCAACCATAAATATGAGTTGTTCATAACATTTAGTGCCCTAACCTCATGACCTTAAGTCATTCATGTCATCTACAGTCTGAGTTGTTCATAAGATTTAGTGCCTTGACCTCATGACCAAGAATCATTCATATCAACCATAACCTTAACTTGTTCATCATATCCAAATCCCTTAGCTTACGACCTAGAGTAGCTTATGTCATCCACAAGCCTTAGCTATTCAAAGCATCTAAAGTTGTGAGCTCATGGCCCAAAGTTGTTCATGTCATTCACAACTATGAGTTGTTCATAACATCTAGAGCACTGAGCTCATAACCCAGAGTCGTTCATGTTAACCATTGTCCTTAGTTGTTCATAACATTTAGAACCCTAAGCTCATGACCCAAAGTTGTTCATGTCATCCATAACCTAAATCTATTCATAACATCTAGAGCATTAGGCTCACGAGCAAGAATTGTTCATATCACCCATATTCCTAAGTTGTTCATAGAGCCTAAAACCTAGAACTCAAAACTTGGAGTCGTTCATGTCAACCACAACCCTTAATTGTTCATAGCATTTAAAGCTCTCAACTCATAGGATCCTGAGTCGTTCATATCATACATAAAGATGAGTTGTTCATAGTAGGCAGTGCCTTGAGCTCACGACTCAAAGTAGCTCATGTAGTCTAGTGCCTTGATTTATTCATAGCATGTTGAGCCCTAAGATCATAACTCAGAGTCGTTCATGTCAACCACAACTTTGAGTTGTTCGTAGTACCTAGAACACTGAGCTCACAAAGCGGTGTCCTTGATGTCATCCATAGCTCTGAGCTCATGATGGAGAATCGTTCATATCATTTACAACCCTGAGCTTTTCATAGCATGTAGAGGTTTGAGCTCACAACCCAAAGTTGTTTATCTCAACCACAACCTTGAGCTATTCATAGTTTGTAGAGCCTTGAGCTCACTACTTAGATTCATTCATGTGATCCATAACCCTGAGTCGTAAATAGTATCTAGAACCCTGAGCTCATGACCCAGAGTCGTTCATGTCAACCAAACCCCTAAGTTAGTAATAGCTTCCAAAACCTTGAGCTCACGACCTATAATCGTTCATGTCATCTATAGCCTTGAGTTTTTCATAGCATTTAGAGCCATGGATACACGACCAAGAATCTTTCATATCATCCATAGTCTTGAGCTCTTCATAGGATCTAGAGCCCTAGGCTCACTACCCAAATTTTTCATGTTATCCATAGCCTTGAGCTTGAGCTCATGACCTAGAGTTGTTCACATCAGCCATAACTATGAGTTTTTTTTTTTTTTTTTTTTTTTGGTAGCATTTAAAGTCATTAGCTTAGGATCAAGAATCATAAATATCATCCTTAACCCTTAGTTATTCATAGCATCTAGAGGTGTGAGCTCATGACATCCCGAGTCATTAATACCATCCATAATGCTGAGTTGTTCATAGCATCCATAGCCTTGAGCTAATGACTTAGAGTAACTCATATCATCCATAGCCTTGAGCTGTTCATAGCATCTAGAGCCTGAGCTCACGACTCAAAGTCATTGATTTCAATCAGAACCTTGAGTTGTTCATAGTATCCAAAGCCCTAAGCTCACAACATAGAGTTGTTCATGTCATCCACAACCCTAAGCTCATGACATAAAACTAATCATGTCATCCATAGTCCTAAACTGTTCTTGACATCTAAAGGCTTGAGCTCATGGGATCCTAAGTCATTCATATCATTTAACAACACTGATTTATTCGTAGCATCAATAACCCTAAGCTCAAAATCTAGAGTAGCTCATGTCATCCATAATCATGAGCTGTTCATAGAATATAGAGCCTTAAACTCATGAACCAGAGTCATTCATGTCAACCAACACCTTGAGTTGTTCATAGTATCTAAAGACCTAAGCTCACGACCCAGAGTCATTTATGTCATCCACAACCTTGGGTTGTCCATTACATTTAGAACCCTAAGCTCACGACCTAGAGTTTTTCACATCAACAACAGCTCTTAGTTGTTCACAGCATTTAGAGCCTTGAGCTCACAACCTAAAGTCATTCATTTCATCCACAACCTTGAGCTATTCATAGCATTTAAAGCCATGGGTACATGACCAAGAATCATTCATATCATCCACACCCCTGATGTTTTCATAGCATCGAGAGGCCTGGACTCACGGGATTTGTAGACATTCATACATGTATAACCCTGAGTTGTTCATAGCATCCAGAGCCCTAAGCTCATGATCGAGAGTCATTCATTTCATGCACAACCCTGATATATTCATATCATTTAGAGTCATTGCCTCACAAACAAGAATCATTCATGTCATCCTCAGCCTTGAGTTGTTCATAGTATCTAGAGGCCTTAGATCATGGGATCTTGAGTCATTTATATCATCCAGAACTCTAAATTGTTCATAACATCTAGAGCCCTAAGCACATGACTCTAAGTCCTTCACATCAACCACAGCCTTGAGCTATTCATAGCCTCTAGAGCCCTGAGCTCATGACCTAGATTCATTCATGCCATCCACAACCCTAAGTTCATTGCATTTAAGATCATAGGCTCCAGACTAAGAATCATACATATCATCCTGAGCCCTATGTTGTACATAGCATCTAAAGGCCTTAACTCATAGGATCCCAAGTTGTTCATATCATCCATAAATCTGAGCTATACATAGCATTTAGAGCTCTGAGCTCATGACCTGAAGTTGTTCATATCAGCCATAGCCCTGAGCTATTCATAGTATCTAGAGTCCTGAGCTCGTGACCTAGAGTCATTCATGTCAACCACTACTTTGAGTTGTTCATAGCATATAGAGCCTCGAGATCACGACCCGAAGTCATTCATGTCATTTGCAACCATGAGTTGGTCATGGAATTTGAAGCCATGGGCACACGACTAAGAATCGTTCATATAATAAACACCTTTGAGCTTTTTATAACATCTAAAGGCTTGAGCTCATGGGATCTATAGTTGTTCATATCATCCATAACCTTGGGTTGTTCATAGCATCCAAAGTCCTAAGCTTATGACCGAGATTTTTTCATGTCATGCACAACCCTAAGCTATTCTTAGCATTTAGAGTCATAGGGTCATAACCAAGAATCATTCATATCATCCTCAATCTTGAGCTGTTCATAGCATTCAGAGGTCTGAGATCATGGCATCTCGAGTCTTTCATGTCATCCACAACTCTGAGTTGTTCATAACATCAAATGCCTAGAGAACATAACTCAAAGTCCTTCATGTATACTATAACCTTAAGCTATTCATCGCATCTAGAGCCCTGAGCTCATGAACTAGATTTGTTCATATCATCGATAAACCTGAGATGTTCATAACATTTAAACTCATAGGCTCATGACTAAGAATCGTTTATATCATCCTTATCCCTAAGTTATTCATAGCATCTAGAGGCCTTTACTCATAGGATCCCGAGTTGTTAATATCATCCACAACTCTGAGCTGTTCATAACATCTAAAGCCTTGAGCTCACAACTTGGAGTCATTCATGTCAACCATAACATGAGTTGTTGATAGTATTTGGAGACCTAAGCTCATGAACTAGAGTTTTCCATGTCAACCACTACCCTTAGGTGTTCATAACATCTACAATCCTAAGCTCATGACTTGAAGTTGTTTATGTCCACCATGACCTATAGCTTTTAATAGCATCCAAAGCACTTAACTTACAACTCAAAGTTGTTCATGTCAACAATAACCCCAAGTTGTTCATAATATCTAAAGCTCTAAGCTCACGACCCAAAGTCATTCATGCCATCCATAAGTCTTGAGCTTATGACGTAAAACCATTCATATCATCCATAACCTTGATTTATTCATAGTATCTAGAGGCCTCAACTCATGGGATCCAGAGTCATTCATATCATCCATAATATTAAGTTGTGCAGAACATTTAGAGCTCTGAGCTCATGACCCATAGTCATTTAGGTCAACCATAGCTTTGAGATGCTCATAGTATCTAAGGCCTTGACCTTATGACCTGTACTTGTTCATGTCATCCATAGCCCTGAGCTGTTCATAGCATTTAGAGCCATAATCTCACGATCAAGAGTCATTCATGTAACCACAACCTTGAACTATTCATAACATCTAGAGCCCTAAGCTCACAACCTGAAATCTTTCATGTCATCCACAATCTTGAGCTATTCATTGCATCTAAAGTCCTAAGCTTACAAATTGAAGTTGTTCATGTCAACTATAGCTTTAAGTTGCTCATAGTATCTAAAGCCTTGAGTTCATGACCCAGAGTTGTTCATGTCATCCTTAGCCTTGAGCTGTTCATAGCATTTAAGCCCCGAGCTCACAATTGGGAGTCGTTCATGTAAACCACAACCCTGAGCTGTTCATAGCATCTAGAGCCTAACCTCACGACCCAAAATCATTCATGCCATCCACAACCTTGAGCTATTCATTGCATCTAGAGTCCTGAGCTCACAACTTGGATTCGTTTGTGTCAACTACAACCCTGAGTTGTTCATAGCATCTAGAGCCCTGTGCTCATGACCCAGAGTTGTTCATGTCATCCACAACTTTGAGTTGTTCATAACATTTAGACTCACAGGCTTATGACTAAGAATTGTTCCTATCATCCTTAACCCTAAATTAATTATAGCATCTAGAGCCCTAGGATGTTAGGATCCCAAGTTGTTTATACCATCCACAACTCTGAGTTATTTATAACATTTAGAGCTCTGAGCTCATGAACCAAAGTCGTTCAAGTAAACCTTAACCTTGAGTTTTTCATAACATCTAGATCCCTCAACTTAGGACCCAGAGTCGTTTATGTCAACCACTGACCTTAGCTGTTTATAACGTCTGGATTCCTGAGCTCACGACTGGGAGCCATTCATGTCCACTACAACTTGGAGCTTTTCATAGTATCTAGAGCCATGTTCTCATGACTCAAAGTCATTGATGTCAACTATAACCATGAGTTGTTCATAACACTTAAAGCCTTGATCTCACAACCTAGAGTCATTCATGGCTCCGAGCTTTTCATGGCATCTAAAGCCCTAAGCTAACGATCTAGAGTAATTCATGTCAACTAGAGTCCTAAGCTATTCATAGTATTTAGACTCATAAGCTTATGACCAAGAATCATTCATATCATTCTTAGCCCTTAGTTGTTCATAGCATCTAGATGCTTAAGCTCATAAGACCTTGAATCATCAATATCATCCACAACTCTCAGTTGTTCATAGCATCTACAGCCTAGAGCTTACAACCCAAAGTCGTCCATGTCAACCACCACCATGAGCTTTTCATAGTATCTGGAGCCCTAATCTCATGACCCAGAGTTCTTCATGTCAACCACAACCTTGAGTTGTTTGTACCATCTAGAGCCTTAAGCTCATGACCTGAAGTCGTTCATGTCATCCACACTCAGGAGGTTTTCATAGCATCTAAAGTCCTAAGTTCATGACTCAGAATCATTCATGTCAATGATAGCCTTGAGCTATGCATAACGTATAGTGACCTGAGCTAACGAGTTGGAGTTATTCATGTCATCCACAGTCCTGAGCTATTCATAGCATTTAAACTCAAAGGCTCATTACCATGAATCGTTTGTATGATCCTCAACCTTGAGTTGTTCATAGCATTTAGAGGCCTAAGCTCATGGGCTCCCTAGTTGTTCATATAATCCATAACTCTGAGTTGTTCACATTATCTAAAGCCTTAAGCTCACAACCTAGATTCATTATTGTCAACTACAACCTTGATCTATGCGTAGTATTTGGAACTCGGACCTTACGACTAGGAGTCATTAATGCTAACCATAACCTTAATCTATTCATAGTATCTAAAGCCTTTAACTCACAAATCGAAGTCATTTATGTCCTTCATAGCCTAGAGCTATTCATTTCATCTAAAGCCTTGAGCTCATGACCTAGAGTCATTCATGTCAACCACAACCTTGTGTTATTCATAGCATCTACATCCTTGAGTCCATGATCTAGAGTTGTTCATGTCATTTATCACCCTTATCTCATGATGTAGAATCATTCATCTAATCCACAACCTTGAGCTATACATAACATCTAGAGGCTTGAGCTCAAGGGATCTCATGTTGTTCATATCATCCATAATGTTAAGTTATAAATAAAATCTATAACCCTGAACCCACGAGCCGAAGTAGCACATATCTACCATAACCCTATGCTATTCATAGCATCGAGAGCCTTGAGCTCATGATTCAGAGTAATTCATGTCTAGGATAAACCTAACCTATTCATAGTATCTATAATCTGATCTGTTGACCCAAATTTGTTGAAGTCATCCATATCCTCAAGCTCATGACAGAATTGTTCATACCATTCACAACCCTATATTGCTCATACAATCTAGAGGCCTTAGTTCATAGGATCTCGAGTCATTCATATCATCTACAACATTGATCTATTCATAATATCGAGAACCCAAAACTGATGACCTAAAGTCATTCATGTTAGCCACAACTTTGAGTTGTTGATAGCATTTAGAGGCCCGAGCTCATGATGTAGAGTAGTTCATGTCAACCATAACCCTTAGTTGTTCATAACATTTAGAGCCATGGGTATATAACTAAGAATCGTTCATAACATTCACAACCTTAAGTTTTTCATAGCATCTAGATCACCAAGCTAATAGGATCCCGAGTCGCTAGTATCATCCACAGCCCTGGGCCATTCATAGCATCCACATTGTTGAGCTTATGACCTAGTGTAGCTTATGTCATCCATAACCTCAATCTGTTCATAGCATTTAAAGCTTTGAGCTCACAACCTAGAGTCATTCATGTCATTTATAGCCTTAAGTTGTTCATAGCATCTAGAGCCCTGAGCTCACAACCAACATTCATTCTTGTCAACCATAACCTTGAGATGGTCATAACATTTATAGTCCTAAGCTCATGACTCGATGTTGTTCCTATTATCTACAACCCTTAGCTATTCATAGCATTTAGAACATAGGCTCACATCCTAGAATCATTCATATCCTCCTCAACCCAATGTTGTTCATAGCATCTAGAGGCTTGAGCTCATGACCTAAAGTCATTCATTTTAACCATGTCCTAAGCTATGCATAAGATTTAGAGCCCTGAGCTCATGACTCAAAGTCGTTCATGTCAACTACAACCCTAAGCTTTTCATAGCACTTAGAGCCATAGGTTCATGACTTAGAATAACTCATATCATCCTCACCCAAAATTGTTCATAGAATTTAGAGGCCTCTACTCATGACTTAGGGTCATTCATGTCAACCATAGTTTGAGTTGTGCATAGCATCTAGAGCCCTAAGCTCAAGACCTAGAGTCATCCATGTCAACCACATCCTTAATTTGTTCATAGTATTTTTAGTGAGAGGCTTATGACTAATAATAGTTCATATCATCCTCATCCTTGAATTGTTCATAGCATCTAAAGGCTTGAGCTCACGACCCGGAATAATTCATGTAAGCCATGGCCTTGAGTTATTCAAAGCATCTAGAGCTTTGAGCTTAAGACCTAGAGTCATTCATGTCAACCACAAATCTAATATGTTCATAGCATCTATAACATTGCACTCATGACCTAGAGTTGAGCATATCTACCACAGTGCAGAGCTATTTATAGCATTTAAATCCATAGGATCACGACTAGGAATCATTGATATCATTCTCAACCCTGAGTTGTTCATAGCATCTAGATGCTTGAGTTAATAAGATCTTGAGTCATTCTTATTATCCACAACCTTGATCTGTTCAAAGCATCCAAAGCCTTGAGTTGATGGCTCAGACTCGTTCATGTCATCAATAACCCTAAGCTGTTCATAACATCTAGAACCTTAAGCTCATGACCCAAAGTTGTTCATGTCAACCATAACCCTGAGTTATTAATAGAATCTAGAGCCTTGAGTTCATGACTAAGAGTCGTTTATGTCATTCACAGTTCTGATCTATTCATAGCCTTTAGGGCCATGGTCTCACGACCAAGAATCATTGATATCATCCACAAATCTGAGCTAGTCATAGCATCTAGAGTCCTATGCTCATGGGATCCTGAGTCATGATCCAATGTCATTCATGTCATCCATAACCTAAGTTGTTCATAAGATTTATAGCCTTGAGCACATGACCCAAAGTCATTCATGTCATACACAACTGATTTTGTGCCTAGCTAGTGTACCTTGATTTTGGCTCTCAAACAAGAGTAATCAACAAAATATATAATCTATATCACCATGTACTGGGATAGCCTCAGCTAGCATAGCATAGTGGCTCTAGGAGCATTCATTGGGAAGGGTTTTCTACTTACTATTAACATTAATTCAAAGTTGAATTGATGTTTTTTCATTTCAAGGTTAGCTTCAAAAGAAAACATAAACTTTGGTTGAAAAAGGATTGGTTTTAAGCTAACAAAAAATAATAGTAACTAAAATTACTAATAAAGAAAAGTGTTTCTTGGAGTTTTAGGATCACTGGGGTTAGGCTCCTCATACAAAAATAGAGTTCCAGTCACTTGAATCTTTTCCTCGTATTAGAAAATTAACATATAGTTATTTCTCTAACCGATGTGGTACAGATGCTTCCCTTTTATGGATTCCAACACTAAATCCCTCTCACTGATTCATTTTGCAATGGCTCGTGCCTCTCACCTAGCATTTTCCATTCAAGGTGATCCTTAACCTTGGACTTCCCTTCACAAGCTCGTGAGAGATAACTGATGGATGGAGTCCAAAAGCTTACCAAGTGTTAGCAATTCTAGAAAATCTTACCTTCAAATCACCTCCCAAAGGCTCGTAAGAGATAAACTAGTGCATCTCAATGGACGGAGATCACTTGCCTTACCAAGTGTTGGCCCAAGTGATTTAAAGGTGTTTTAAGTTAACTAAAAACATAAAAACCATTAACGGGTCACACTTTCTCTTCATTAAAAGTTGAAACAACAAAACTTCCAATTCTTGCATTCGACACCTTACACAGCTACCTTAGCTCCAAGAGACAAAAAATCTAGCCACTCATTCTCTGAGGAAACATCCTCAAAGCTTGTTTGGTTAGTAAGAAAAATACAATCAAAATGAGTAGGTAAGGCAGAGCAAGGCTCTGTGTATTACTTCCTTCAAAACTATACAAAAAGTTGTCTCTAAGAACAAACTCCCCAAGATGTTTGTGTAAATAAAAATTAAAAACTATATATATGAGGTTATTCACCCTTTGTTCTTACTTATTAACTAAGGAATCCTATGATTGGTGGATTACAAGGAGAAAATGGGGATTTAAACAACAAATATCTGAAGAAAAAATCTAAAAGAGTCGGTCACAAATATCTAGAAGCACTCAGGAGGATTTCTCAGCCATATAAGATGGGCTCCGAAATTTTGCAAGCTGAAGGTCTCTATTTCGCAGCCAAAGGCTGATTTCACATTTAGCTTGGTGTGATTGGCTTCTAATGGCTATAACTTCTTCATGTCAACTCCAATTTGTGCACCGTTTGAAGCATTGGATTTCTGACTTCCCAAGCTTTAAAACAACATATAGTATGCATGAAATGGACTCCAGAAAGTGCTCAAAATGTGTCCAAGAGTTGCTATCCTCTTGAATTCTTCATGTTAGATTTCTCTCTTTGCTTTCCCTCCTTGTATTCCTGATTTTCTTTTGGCAAAGAACTATAAAGCTTCAAAGCTTGTGTTCTTCATGTAAATGAGCTTCCAATTGCTTTGCCATGGATTCTATAGAACTCTCCTCAATCTTAGATTGCTTTGGTGATCAAAATACTATCAAAAACACCAAAACTTAACACAATTTGATTAGAAACGATTGCAAAGGTACTTAATATGCTAATTGAGTTAAAAGGTAATAACTACGACTCAAAAATGTTTAAAAAAGTTAATTACAGGCTATAAAATAACACTTTTTGAGTAGTAATCACTCCCCCAACAAACATATTGCTAGTCCCTTAGCAATGAAGGAGAGAAAAAGAAAAATAATTAGTACTATAATTTAAAAAATCATGCTGATCACTTCAAAAAAATTTAAGTGGCATGATGATCTACCTCTCACATGGAACATTAAAGATATAAAACTCAAATTTCAACAAGAGTTGTCAAATACCTTGCCTAATCACAATTCATAAAGAAAAGGCATTATGCAAATTGAAGCTTTAAAATCTTTTCCACTTCCATAGGGCCAAACCTTACTCTTCCACAAAAATCTAAGTGTTACTTGATAGCTTTTGAATATAGTATGTTGAATTAATCTCTTCCCCAAACCTAGTTCTTTTTTCAACACTTAGCAAACTGACAAAATTTAATAGGCTAAGAACGCACCTCATTTATTTCACACTTTTTTTTGTTTGTAGGAATACAAAGCTTAAAGATATTCTTTTCTAAATTGTCCATGTAACGGGGGTCCATCGATGACTCCCAACCAATTAAGGTTTAGGGCATCAAACTTTAAGGATCTTTCAACCACTAACTCCTCGGATTTTACCCCAAAATTTTGAGAATGAATTTTAATACCTAAGCACCTACAGTATGTTAAACTCCACCTATTCACCCTTGTAACGAGCATTGAGGTTGGTGACTCCCAACCAATGAAGGCTTAGGGCACCAGGTTTTAAAGATTTTCACAATATACCCCTCAGACCTTGCTCGGGTTTCAAGATAAGCAACCATTTTTCTTTTTCTTTTTTTTTCAAAGGCTCATTGGTCTTTTATAAGGTGTCCCAACACTATTAAATGAGGTCAAAGATACCAAGTCTAAAATTTTCCTAAGTCAAGAGGGAAATAGTTTTTCATCTTATACTCAAAACCTATTGTGCATAGTGTGTGAATAGCTTAAAGTGGAAGACATAAGGTTGAATTCAATAGAAGTTTCAACAATTCATTAACTTTAGTAAGCATAATACAAACTCTAAGCCAGGTGAAAAACAAAAATTCAATTTCTCTCATTTTATTTTGAGAATTTTTCCTTAATAACCATGGAAAGTAGAATAAAAACTTACATTTTTTTAAAAAAAAATTAAGCAAAAAGAAACTAAATTACCAAAATAAATTAGCATTAATAAAAAAAATTCCTTCCTCAATTCTCTCCCCAACCAAACTGAACATTGTCCTCAATGTGGCAAGAGCGATTGAAATTATGGGGAGGAAGTGGTACCTCTTGAGTGATATGAAGTTCGAATAGAATAGGAGAAACCACATGTTTCAAAAATAATAAATGATACGAGTAGAGGAATTAAAATAAAATTATGCCAAGAATACTATAAAAAAAATGATAGATATGTATTACTTTAAGAAAGTACACTATAGAGCAAAACAAGTAATACAACCAATCCCAATATATAAAACATAAAAAAACATGGGATTATAAGTTTTGCTACAGTAAAGAAATACAGAAAAGAAACTTTGTAAATGATCAGATACTGGTGGGAGGATCATGTGGAGTTGATGGCTCGGTTATAGAGGTCAGAATGCTCGGGATGGATGCCTCTATCTCTCCTGTAGTTGTCTCCTCTGGGGGCATAGTCAGCTCTACAAGAGGAGGGCCCTGTAATGGATTTGTAGACATTGATGGGAAAGGAATGGCGTGCTTAGGAAGTGGTAGAATACCCAGATACTACTGTATCTACCTAAGGATGGCAGTATGCTGGGTTTGGGTGGCGATAATCTGATCCTGATGGGCACATAGAGCTATCATTTACTGGGTCAGGATGCTTTGGGTAGTGGTCAATGTATGCAAAGTGTGACATAGGCCTCTGAACTCGAAAATGGATATGGAAATCCTAGACTCTAATGGATGAGGAGGCTCGAATGTAGATGGTGTAACAGGCGGAGTCCCTGGTATGGAAGGAGAAGCAGAAGGTGAAACCTCAAGCATAGGGCCTATAGAGGGCACTGCGGGGACAGGTGCTCTCATGTCAGGTGGTATCTCAACTAATTATGGCTCCTCTAGATGCTTTGGATGTGGAATCTCTGGATGCTTTGGTCCAGCTAGGGCTCCTGGCTCTACATCATAAGCTATCATTCTCATCCATTTGTCAAGAGTAAACATCTCTCGGAAAATGCATCTGTGCTCAAGCTGAGGCTCAGATGGATATCCTAAGTGCTCCAAAATCTGACATAGCAATCTCGGGAATAGAAGTGGAAGGGCATCCACTCTCAACAGCTTCTTCCTATGGACCTTCTCTTCAAAGTACAGAAGAGTGGCCATAATGAGATGATGAGGGCCAAAGAAGAATCCCTCTGATATCCAAAACAATGCCTCTAGCAAAGTTCCTCTCCTCTGCACCATATGCTAAAGTGGATAGATGTTATGGCGCTCCTTCCTCAATAGATAGGGGTGTGTCGATGTCCCTTTGGATAGTATATGAACCATGTCACTCTAAGAAAGATGAACCCAGACTCGATAATCCTCAAGATGTGCCGGCTCATAGGGAATGAGTAGTGCCTTAGCTATATGTCTAGCTCCCAGGATACCATGGCATCAATCAATGGTGAAGTGGATGACAGTAAGATCCCGGACGTGATGTGTAGTCATAGACTGATAAAAGTCTAATGCTACACGGGGATAGAAGAAATCCCTGGGAGTCATCAGGTGCTTCATATGGTATCTCTGCAGTAGATGGAAAGAATCTCTGAGCTCTGGTTGAAGCTTGAAGATAGCTCTGTCAAAGCAAAGCTCTGAGTGGAATGGCCTAGCCTAGCAATCCAAATTACTCTCAATGGGTGGCTGAGTGACCATGGCCCACCTAATAACCACCTCAGGAGTCATCCCAGAGAGAATCTGAGACTCTGTGGTAGGTGGCTGAGGCTCGGATGAAGGCTCTGATGGCTCAAGTGGTCCTGATATCCTTGCTTTCTTCTTAAGAGGACGACTAATTGACTTTTTGGCACGAGAAGAGCTTGCCCTGGGTGTGGTGGGTGGTCTCCTTGTCTCATATCGCCTAAAAGGAGAACTCAGGGGCGCGTCCTCTACTGAAGGTGGGACGGCCAGTGGCTGTGAAGGCCCAGTCATAGAGCCTTGCACAGGGGCCACTCTCAGTGCTCTAGGGCTATCTGAAGGAGACGAGGTCTTAGCTCCTCGGGTTTTTGCCATGGCTGACTCAGAAAGGGTGGCCAAAGGTGTGCGCGCGGCTTGGGCTTATATGGGGGTCTGCTGGAAATGGTGCTCTGGCTTGGCTTCTATTTCGCACCAAAGGGAGGTTTTCGCAAGGCAAATGACTGATTTAAAATGAAAATTTGGAATTTAAAAAGTTTAAATGAGAAGCCAAGTGATGGTTGGAATTTTCGCAGAGGAGGGGGCATTTCGTAGCGAAGGCCCATTTTCGCAGCCCATTTCGTAGCCCATTTTGCAGCTACGAAATGAGGGGTTGGGGCTGTGAAATGGCACTCGTGTGCCAAAGGTGGGTTCCATAGGGGGTTTCACAACTACGAAATGGGGCTTGGGCTGCGAAATGGAGGTTTAGGAGCCTTGGGTGATTTCGTAGAGGATTTCACAACTGCGAAATGGGGGCATGGGCTGCGAAATGGCACTCGTGTTCCAAAGGTGAGTTTTGCAGCTGTGAAAATTTTCGCAGGGGATGGCTATGGGGTTGCAAATGGTTTCACAGATGAAGGCCCATTTCGCAGCAAACCCTTGATTTCACAACGGACACCTTGTGGCCGCAAAATTATTTCGCAGAGGATGGCCGTTTTCACAGGGTACTATTTTGGGCTACGAAATTTTGCAGACCATTAAAATTTCTTGCTTTTGAGCTCCTTTTTGCTCCTTGAGACTTTCCTTCACCTCTTTTGCAATTCCTCCTAAATTAGATCATTCAAAAAGTCTAAGTTACATAAAAATAACATAAATTAAGACTAAGATTAAAATCAAAACAATTAATAAGGCTCTTAAATTAAAAAAAATTAAATAAAAAATGTGGACTTTGGTGAGACCAAGTCCATCTAACCCCTTTCTGATTAGGATTTCTGTGACTCAAGGAGGTTGATTTCCTCCTTATCTTGCTTGAATGGCTCAATGAATGGTTTGAGATGATGGCCATTAACTTTAAAGGTGTTAGTGCTCTTGGAATTTAGTAATTCCACCACTCCATTGAGATGCACTTGGTGAATAACAAAAGGGCCTATCCACCTTGACTTTAGTTTCCCTGGAAAGATATGGAGCCTTGAGTCATAGAGTAAGACTCTTTGTCCTTTCCAGAATTCTTTATTGGAGATTAATTGATCATGCCACCTCTTCACCCTCTGTTTTGTAACTTTGGAATTGATGTAGGCATCATTTCTTAATTCCTCCATCTCATTAAGGTCTAAGCACCTCTTTGCCTCGACTCTGATCAAGTCCATGTTAACCTTCTTGATTGCCCACTAAGCCTTATATTCAACTTCCACAGGTAGATGTCATGCTTTGCATAGACTAGGCGATAGGGAGACATGCCAAAAATAGTTTTGTAAGATGTTCTATATGCCCATAGTGAATCATGGAGCTTAATAGACCAATCTCTTCTGCTCGTGTTCACCACCTTCATCAATATATTCTTGATTCCCCTATTTGCTAGTTCAACTTGCTCAGAAGTCTGAGGGTGATAAGGTGTAGCTACCTTATGCTTCACCCCATACTTAGCTAATAGGGTTTCAAAAGGCTTGTTGCAAAAATGAGTACCTCCATCACTGATTATGGACTTAGGCACCCCAAATCTTGAGAAGATGTTCTCTTTGAGAAACTTGAGAACCACCCTGTGATCATTGTGTTTACAGGGGATTGCCTCAACCCATTTAGAAACATAGTCCACCCCCACCAAGATATAAGAGTTACCAAAAGACATTGGGAAAGGTCCCATGAAGTCAATGCCCCAAACATCAAAGAGATCCTAGGCATTTGATTTCTTCGTGTAAGCTTCCTGAGCCTTTGGCATCTATCATAGCTCCTACACATGGTGTGGGCATCTTTGAAGAGTGATGGCCAACTAAACCCTAATTGCAACACCTTCATGGCTGTTTTCTAAGAGGCAAGGTGGCCTCCACATGCACTCTCATGGCAATGATTGAGGATTCCTTGTTGCTCTTCTTCAGGGACACACTTCCTTATTATTTGATCTGCACAATACTTGAAAAGGAAAGGTTCTTCCCAATAATAAGCATGAATCTTTGCAAAGAAGTGCTTCTTATCTTGTGCTTTCCACTCACTTGGAACTTCACCAGTAACTAGATAGTTAGCAATATGAGCATACCAAGGAGTTTTTTCTAGCAACATAAGTGATTCCTCAGGAAAGTCATCATTAATAGGTAAGACATGGGAATTGTGTGCTATAGCCAACCTTGAAAGGTGGTCAGCTACCACATTTTCCACTCTTTTCTTATCTTTGATTTGGAGATCGAGCTCTTGTAGTAAGAGAATCCATCTAATCAACCTTGCTTTTGCATCTTGTTTTGTCAATAAATACTTCAAGGCTGAATGGTCAGTGAAAACAATGATGAAAGACCCTACTAGATAAGCACGAAACTTGTCTAAGGCAAACACTACTACTAACAATTCTTTCTTTGTGGTTGTCTAGTTCCTTTGAGCTTCGTTCAATGTCTTGCTTGCATAGTAGATCACATAGGGCTTTCCATCTTCTCTTTGGCCAAGCACAACTCCTATAGCAAAGTCACTGGCATCACACATCACTTCAAGAGGTAGTTGCCAGTTAGGAGCCCTCACTATTGGAGCGGTTGTCAAGAATTGCTTCAGTTGATCAAAACTCATTTGACATCTCTCATCCCATACAAACTTAGCATCCTTAGCCAAAAGTTCACAAAGAGGCTTTGAAAGCTTAGAGAGATCTTTTATAAACCTCCTGCAGAACCCTGCATGGCCAAGGAATTGTCTTACTCCTTTTACAGTTGTTGGGGATGATAATTTGACAATAAGTTCCATATTTTCTTTATCAACTTCAATGCCTTTCTCGAAGATGATATGGCCAAGGACAATTCCTTACTGTACCATAAAATGGCATTTCTCCCAGTTGAGCACCAAGTCCTTTTCAATGCATCTATTAAGAACCGCTTCCAAGATGACTAAGCATTCTTAAAATGTACCTCCATATATGGTGATGTCATTCATGAAAACCTCCATAATTTGCTCCACCATATCACTGAAGATACTTAGCATACATCTTTGGAAAGTTGCAGGTGCATTACATAAACCAAAAGGCATTCTTCTGTAGGCATATGTTCCAAATGGACATGAGAAAGTGGTCTTCTCCTGATCTTCAACATCAATTTCAATTTGAAAATACCCAGAGTAACCGTCCAAGAAACAATAAAAGGATGGCCAGAGACTCTCTCCAACACTTGATCAATAAATGGTAGTGGAAAATGATCCTTCCTTATCATAGCATTCAATTTTCTATAATCCATACACACCCTCCAACCTGAAGTGAGGTGTCTAGCAACTTTTTCTCCCTTTTCATTTTAAACCATTGTAATCCTTCACTTCTTTGGTACCACTTGAGTAGGACTCACCCAAGGGCTGTCAGATATGGGGTAGATAATACCTGCTTGAAGTAGCTTCAGAACCTTACTCGCACTACCTCTTGCAAATGAGGATTCAATCTTCTTTGAGATTGATGAATTGGTTTAGCTTCTTCTTCCATGTATATATGATGTGTACAGACCAAAGGACTGATGCCTTTCAAGTCAGATATTTGCCATCCTATTCCTTTCTTACACCTCTTGAGAACTTCAAGTAGACACATCTCCTAAGAAGTAGTAAGAGATGAAGATATAACAACAGGGCATTTTTTATTTTCTTCTAGGTATGTATATTTCAACTCAGTGGGCAAAGGCTTCAGATTGAGCTTTGGGGTCTCTTCTTTAGTAGCTTCTTGTGCCTCCTCTTTATTGAACAAAGGTAGAATTTCTTCTCTCCTCCTCCAACCTTGTAGAGTAGCAAGCACATCAGAGGGTTCAGGCAACCCTTCTTCAAGATTCCCAAGACTTTCATTCAACTTGTCTTGTATCTTCTGATTACAATGCTCCTCCACTAGAGTGTCAATAATGCACACCTCTTATGGACCTTCTTCTTCTTCTGGAGTGATTAGCTTTTTGGACATATAAAAGATATTAAGCTCCAGTGTCATGTTGCCAAATGTGAGTTGCATGAGTCCATTCCTACAATTTATGATTGCATTTGATGTAGCAAGGAATGGCCTTCGAAGGATGATAGGAACATAATTAGTTTCCTTGACAATTGGGTCTGTGTCAAGAATAACATAGTCTTCTGAATAGTAGAAATTATCTACTTGAACTAAGACATCTTCAATTATCCCCCTTGGAATTTTCACTGATCTATCTGCTAGAGATAGAGTGATTGATGTTGGCTTCAATTCACCAAGTTGCTTATTACTTAGAAAGTGCTATTTGATAGATTGTAATTAACTTTTTTAAACACTTTTGAGTAGTAGTTATTACCTTTTAACTCAATTAACATATTAAGGACCTTTGCAATCATTTCTAATCAAATTGTGTAAGTTTTGGTGTTTTTGTTAGTAATTTGATCACCAAAGCAATCCGAGATTGAGGAGAGTTCTTTGGAATCCATGGTAAAGCAATGGAAAGCTCAAAAACATGAAGAACTAAAGCTTTGAAGCTTTAAAGTCCTTTGCCATAAGCAAATCCAGAATGCAAGGAGGGAAAGCAAAGAGAAATCTACCATGAAGCATTTAAAAGGATAGTCACTGTCAGCCACTTTTGGAGCACTTTCTAGAGCTCAATTTATCCATACTATATGTTGTTTCGAATCTTGGGAAGTTAGCAATCCAATGCTTCAAACGGTGTGCGATTCGGAGCTGAAATGAAGGCGTTACAGCCATTGGAAGCTGATCACTCCAAGCTGAAGGCCAATTTCACAGGGCTGCGAAATCACAAGAGGAGGGCTGCGAAATTAGCCTTCGGCTGCAAAATGGTGTCCTTCATGCTGCAAAATTTTGCAGCCATCTTGCACAGCTGCGAAATTCTCCTGAAGCTTCCCGATATTTGCGATCGACATTTTGAGATTTTTTTCTTTAGATATTTGATGTCTAAATCCCCAAACTCTCCTTGTAATCCACCTATCATAGGATTCCTTAGTCTTTAAGCAAGAACAAAGGGTAAATCACCCCATATATAATGCTTGTAAATTTCCATTAAAAGAGAAGTCAGGAGCTTGTTCTCAGACATCCTTTGTACAGTTTTGCAAGGAAGTAAAATACAGAGCTGTTGCTCTACCTTACCTTCTCGTTTTGATTGTATTGTATATTATTTACTTTTTCTTACTAGCCAAACAAGCTCTGAGGATGTTTCCTTAGAGAAAGAGTGGCTAGGCTTTTAGTTCCTTGGAGCTAAGGTTGCCGGGAAAGGCCCCAATTGCAAGAATTGGTAGTTTTGTTGTTTCAACCATTAATGAAGAGAAAGTGTGACCCATTAATGATTTCTATGTTTTTAGTTAATTTAAAACACCTTCAATTCACCTGAGCCAACACTTGGTAAGGCAAGTGATCTCCATCCATGGAGATGCACTAGTTTATCTCTTGCGAGCTTTGGGTAAGTGACTTGAAGGTAGGATTTTCTAGAATTGCCAACACTTGGTAAGCCTTTGGACTCCAAGGAGACATCCATTAGTTATCTCTTGCGAGCTTGAGAAGGGAAGTCCAAGGTTAATGATCACCTTGAATGGCAAATGCTAGGTGAGAGGCACGAGCCATTGCAAGTTGCATTAGTGAGAGGGAATTAGTGCTGAAATCCATTAAAGGGAAGCATCTGTACAACACCGGTTAGAGAATTAACTATGTGTTAATTCTTTAATGTGAGGAAAAGAACCAAGTGACCGGAGCTCTATTTTTGCATGAGGACCCTGTGAACCTAAAACTCCAAGGAATGTTTTTCTTCATAAGTAATTTCCATTACTTTCTTTTTAGTTAGCTTAAAACAAAACCTTTTTCAACTAAAGTTTATGTTTTCTTCTTAAGCTAACGTTGAAATGAAAAAGCACCAATTTAACTTTGAATTGGTATCAGTTGTGAGTTGAAAACCCTTCCCAGTGAACAATCTTAGAGCCACTATGCTATATTAGCTAAGGCTATCCTAATGCATGGTGATATAGGTTATAAATTTTGTTGATTACTCCCTTTTGAGGACCACAATCAAGGAACACCAGCTGGACATGAATTAGTTGAGACACCAATTGGGAAACACGAATCAAATGGCGCCATTGCCGGGGAAGGTGCCAACTTCACAGTGATATTATTTCAGCGTACTTGTGATTTTCATCACAAGTTTGGTGAATTTTCTTTCATTTTACTAACTCTTTTAATTGTTTCTTTTACTTGTTCATATTCTAACATAGCTTTTAATTTAGTTTTAGTTAATCAAAGTCTTTTTTTTTTTTTGTAGTCTTGTTTTTTTATTTTTTTTCCTCTATTTTTGTTCTCCTCTGTTTTTGTTTTTGTTACAGTTGATACTAGTTGTGTATACCAAATTGGATACGAGATAGTGGAGGAAGGCTTGTTAAACATGAAACACCTCATAACAAGGAATTGGAATTGGGCTTGAACATGATGGAAACTACACCTGAAGATCAGCATAGTCACCATGGTCAGCAGGGCAATCCCAATGAATTCAGATCAATGAGGGATCGCATGCATCCACCTCGTATGAGTGCACCATCATGTATAGTGCCCCCTACAAAGCAGCTAGTGATCAGACCCCATATTATTCCACTTCTACCAATTTTTGCATGGAATGGAAAGTGAGAATCCCTATGCACATACCAAGGAATTTGAAGATGTTTGTAATACATTCCGAGAGGGAGGAGCTTCAATCGACTTGATGAGGCTTAAGCTATTTCCTTTTACTTTAAAAGATAAGGCCAAGATTTGGCTTAATTCTTTAAGGCCAAGGAGTATCCATACTTGGATTGATTTACAAGCTGAATTCCTTAAAAAAAAAAAATTCTTACTCACAAAACAAATGGCTTGAAAAGGCAAATTTCAAACTTCTCAGCTAAAGAGAATGAGAAATTCTATGAGTGTTGGGAAAGATACATGGAAGCCATTAATGCTTACCCTCACCATGGTTTTGATACATGGCTATTGGTGAGTTATTTCTATGATGGGATGTCTTCCTCAATGAAGCAACTCCTCAAAACAATGTGTGGAGGGGATTTCATGAGTAAGAATCCGGAGGAAGCTATGGATTTCTTGAGTTATGTGGCTGAAGTCTCAAGGGGATGGGATGAACCGAATAGAGGAAAAGTGGGAAAGATGAAGTCTCAACCAAATGCTTTTCAAATTAAGGCTAGGATGTACACCTTGAATGAAGATGTTGATATGAAAGCAAAATTTGCAGCCATGACAAGAAGATTGGAGGAGCTAGAACTGAAAAAGATGCATGAAGTGCAAGCTATTGCTGAAACACCAGTGCAAGTAAAGCCATGTTCTATTTTTCAATCTTATGAACACTTGGTGGAGGAGTGCCCTACAATTCCAATTGCTAGAGAAATGTTTGGAGATCAAGCAAATGTCATTGGACAATTTAAGCCCAATAGCAATGCTTCGTATGGTAATACTTACAACTCAAGTTGGATCATCCAACTTTTTCATGAAAGCCAAGAGCACCTTACTACCAATAGCCGGCTCAACCATCTCAACAAGCTTTAAGTCTTGAACAAGCAATAATGAATCTCAGCAAGGTTGTGGGAGATTTTGTTGGAGACCAAAAATCCATCAATGCTCAACTCAGTCAAAGAATTGACAGTGTAGAGAATACTTTGAATAAAATGATGGATGGGATGCAAAATGATTTATCTCAGAAGATAGATAATCTCCAATACTCAATCTCAAGGCTCATTAATTTGAACACAGTGCAAGAGAAGATTTCCTTCTCAACCTCACCAAAACCACAAGGGTATCCATGAAGTAGAAACTCATGAGGGAGAATCTTCATAGGTGAGATGTCAAAGCCTTGATCACTCTAAGGAGTGGTAAAAAAGTTGAGTCACCAACACCTAAGCCACATGTTGAAGAGGAAAAAGAAGAAGAGACAAAGAAGAGGGAGGAAATAAAAGGAAAGAAGAAAGATATCAGTGAAGGGAAAGAGGACCGTGATTCAACAATGAATTCAAATCCGGAGAAAGAGCTTATTAAGAAAGAAATGATGAAGAAACACACATCTCCACCTTTTCCTCAAGCTTTGCATGGGAAAAAGGGGATAAAAAATGCATCAGAAATCCTTGAAGTATTGAGGCAAGTGAAAGTCAATATTCCATTGCTGGATATGATTAAGCAAGTTCCAACATATGCAAAATTCCTAAAGGACCTGTGTACTATCAAAAGAGGGTTGAATGTGAATAAGAAAGCCTTCTTGATTGAGCAAGTAAGTGCCATCATACAATGCAAGTCTCCTTTGAAGTACAAAGATCCGGGATGTCCTATCATTTCAGTCATGATTGGAGGAAAGGAAGTGGAAAAAGCTTTGTTAGACTTGGGAGCAAGTGTGAATTTGCTACCATACTCTGTTTACAAGCAATTGGGACTTGGTGAATTGAAGCCAACATCAATCACTTTATCTTTAGCTGATAGATCAGTGAAAATTCCAAGGGGGATAATTGAAGATGTCTTAGTTCAAGTTGATAATTTCTACTATCCAGTAGATTTTGTTGTTCTTGATATTAATCCCTTTGTTAAGGAAGCTAATTATGTCCCTATTATCCTTGGAAGGCCATTTCTTGCTACTTCAAATGCAATCATCAATTGTAGAAATGGACTTATGCAACTCACTTTTGGCAACATGACACCTGAGATTAATATCTTTTATATGTCTAAGAAGCTAATCACTCTAGAAGAAGAAGAAGGTCCAGACGAGGTATGCATTATTGACACTCTAGTGGAGGAGCATTGTAATCAAAATATGCAAGACAAGTTGAATGAAAGTCTTGAGGATCTTGAAGAAGGGTTGTCTGAACCCGCTGATGTGCTTTCTACTCTACAAGGTTGGAGGAGGAAAGAAGAGATTCTGCCTTTATTCAATAAAGAGGAGGCATAAGAAGCTGTTAAGGAAGAGATCCCAAAGCTCAATTTGAAACCTCTGCCCATGGAGTTGAAATATACGTACCTGGAAGAAAATAACCAATGCCCTATTGTTATATCTTCATCTCTTACTACTCATCAGGAGATTTCTCTACTTGAAGTTCTCAAGAGGTGTAAGAAAGCAATAGGATGGCAAATATCTGACTTGAAAAGAATCAGTCCTTTGGTTTGTACACATCACATATATATGGAGGAAGAAGCTAAACCAATTCGTCAACCTCAAAGAAGATTGAATCCTTATTTGCAAGAAGTGGTGCGAGCTAAGGTACTGAAGCTACTTCAAGCGGGTATTATTTACCCTATATCTGACAGCCCTTGGGTGAGTCCTACTCAAGTGGTACCAAAGAAGTCAGGGATTACTGTGGTTCAAAATGAAAAAGGAGAAGAAATTGCTATACGCCTCACTTTAGGTTGGAGGGTGTGTATTGACTATAGGAAATTGAATGCTGTGACAAGGAAAGATCATTTTCCACTCCCGTTTATTGCTCAAGTGCTGGAGAGAGTCTCTGGCCATCCTTTCTATTGTTTTTTAGATGGGTACTTAGGGTATTTCCAAATTGAAATTGATGTTAAAGATTAGGAGAACATCTTCTCAAGATTTGGGGTGCCCAAGGGCATAATCAGTGATGGAGGTACTCATTTTTGTAACAAACCTTTTGAAACCCTATTAGCCAAGTATGGAGTGAAGCATAAGGTAGCTACACCTTATCACCCTTAAACTTGTGGAGCTAGCAAACAAGGAAATCAAGAACATATTGATGAAGGTGGTGATCATGAGCAGACAAGATTGGTCTATTAAGCTTCATGATTCATTATGGGCATATAGAACAGCTTACAAGACTATTCTTGGCATGTCTCCCTATCACCTAGTCTATGGCAAAGCATGTCATCTCCCTGTGGAAGTTGAATATAAGGCTTGGTGGGCAATCAAGAGGTTAAACATGGACTTGATAAGAGCCAGGCCAAAGAGGTGCTTAGACCTTAATGAGATGGAAGAATTAAGAAATGATGCTTACATCAATTCCAAAGTTGCAAAACAGAGGATGAAGAGGTGGCATGATCAATTACTTTCCAACAAAGAATTTCAGAAATGACAAAAAGTCTTACTCTATGACTTAAGGCTCCATATCTTTCATAGGAAGCTGAAGTCAAGGTGGATAGGTCCTTTCATTATTCATCACGTGTATCTCAATGGAGTAGTGGAATTACTGAATTCCAATGGCATAGACACCTTTAAAGTCAATAGTCATCATCTTAAGCCATTTATTGAGCCATTCAAGCAAGAAAATGAGGAAATCAACCTCATTGAGCCACAAAAAGCCTGATCAGAGAAGGGTTAGATGGATTTGGTTTCACCAAAGTCCATATTTTTGTTTAATTATGTTAATTTATAAGCTTTGTAAATTGTTTTGATTTTAATTTTGGTCTTAAATTGTGTTATTTATATGTAACTTAATCTTTTTGAATGATCAAAATCAAGAGGAATTGCAAGGAAATTGAAAGAAGGAAGCTAGGAATCAAGAGGAGCTCAAAAGCAAGGAGAGAGCATGGTCTGCCAAATTTTACAACCTAAAGTGGGCCGCTACGAAAATCACCCCCCCCCCCCAAAAATCGCCTTCTGCTGCGAAATGGTTTCGTAGTCTCCTAACGCCCTCTGCGAAATTTTTCGCAATTACGAATTAACCCTTTGGCACACAAGTGCCATTTCGCAGCCCCGTACACCCATTTTGCAGCTATGAAATGGTTGTGAAACCTTTACGCCTTGAAATCCTCCATTTCACAGCTGAGACGCCATTTTGAAGGGTGTTTCGCAGCTGCGAAACCACCATTTGGCACACGAGTGCCATTTCGCAACGCCATACGCCTATTTCACAACTGTAAAATGGGCTACAAAAAGGTTGCCGAAATGCTCCCCTCTGCAAAATCCATCTCCCGCTGCGAAAATCTCTAGATGTTGTGAAACTGAACAGTGACCCTTGGCGTCCCTTTTAAATGATTTAAGTTCCATTTTTCATATTCTAACCAATCATTTGAACTTCAAAAAGGTACTAAGAGGAGCCAAGCCAGAGCACCCTCTCGTCTGCCTCCTCCGCCTGAGCAAGCCGAGTGCAACTCCATCCGTTTTCTCCAACACCACCATGGCTAGAACTCGAGGAGCTAAGTCTTCGTCCCCATCGACTCGCTTGAGAATCCCAAGAGACAGTCTGTCCAAGATTCCGCCTCTGAGCCACTACGGCCACTCATCGTCCCACCTTTGGTTGAGGACGCACCCATCAGTCCTTTACCCAGACGTTATAACATAAGAAGGTCACTTACCATCGCCGGTACGAGCACTTCCAAAGGCCAAAAATTAGGTATCAATCCCCCAAAGAAGAAAGCCAAGGTCTCTGAGCCAATTGATCTGACAGAGTCGTCTTCAAAGCCTGAATCAGAGCCTACGCCATCTCCACCGCCTGCCAAAAAGTCTCCACCACCTGTAAGAAGCCTCAGCCATCTCAGACACCAGCCAAAGAATCTAAAATTCCCTCAGGCATGACTCCTGAGGTAGCTATCAGATGCCTCATGGTCACATAGCCGCCAATTGAAGGAAATTTGGATTGCAGAGCAAGGCCATTTCATTCTGATCTCTGTTTCGACATAACCACCTTTAGACTTCAGCCTAAGCTTAGGGAGTTCTTTCATCTGCTATAAAGGTATCATATGGAGCATTTGCTAACTCCCAGGGATTTTTTTTATCCCCGTGTGGCATTGGACTTCTATCAGTCCATGACCACAAACAGGTCCGAGATCCTATAGTCATCCATTTTACCATAGATGGACACCATGGTATTTTGGGAGCTCGACATATAGCAGAGGCACTCCATATCCCTTATGAGCCAGCATGTCCAAAGGATTTTTTAGCCTGGACTCATCCTTCATAGAGTGACATCGTTCATACTCTGTCCAGAGAGGCATCCTCATGCCATTATATCCTAAGGAAGGAGCTTCCTCCTAGCATGTTCTTCATTGATGCACTCCTCCACCATAACATTTTCCCACTTCAGCATTGGGTGTAGAGGAGAGGAGTGTTGCTGGAGGCCTTGTTTAGGATTTTTGAGGGATACTTCTTTGGCCCTCACCATCTCATCATGGCCGCTCTTCTGTACTTTAAAGAGAAGGTCCATAGGAAGAAGCTACTCCGAGCAGATGCTATTCCACTTCTCTTCCCCAAACTATTATGTTAGATATTGGAGCACCTGGGATACCCAGCAGAGCCTCAGCATGAGCGTAGATGCATTTGTCAAGAGATTTTCACTCTCGACAAATGGACCAGTATGATAGCTTATGGTGGTGCAGACCAGGGAGCACCAGTTGGACCAGAGCATCCATAGTAGCCAGAGGAGCCAGTTGGCATACCTGCTGACACTCAGCCAGCTGTCCTGCAGTGGCCCCTACTGAGCATATACCAAAGGTTTCACCCTCTGCTCCTTAGGCTACACCATAGACTCCCCCTGTTATTCCACTCACATCAAAGCCATCTCCTTCAGCTGAGCCAAGGATAGCTATACCCATTATCGAATATAGAGGCCTATGCCACACTTTTTAGGCATTGGCTACTTCACAGAGCATCCTCACTCAGCAGATGACAGCTCTTCGTGCTCATTAAGAGCAGATTATCGCCACTTAGACCCAGCACACTGCCATCCTGAGGCAGATTCAGCACCATCTCGGCATTATATCAGCTCCTGAGCATGCCACTCCTAGCCCACCAGAGCCATCACAGGCCCCTCCTTTCATATATGAGACTATGCCTCTTGAGGAGCCCACTATAGGAGAGCCAGAGACAGCTGAGCCATCATCTCCACAGCATCCTCCACCCACCATCTGACCATTTTCATATTTCCTTTATATTTCGATTATGTATTTCATTTATGTCCTTTATGAAATCCCATCATTTTGATATTATATAGTAGGATTACTTCTATTACTTGCTTTCATTTTGTACATAAATGAATTAAAGTAATACAAATCTATCACTTTTTTATCACTCTTAGCATTATTTTATTCTTATTTCCTCTACTCATATCTTTTATTGTTTTTGAAACATGTGGGTTTTCCAATCAATACTCGAAATTGATATCACTTAGGAGGTACCACTTCCTCCTTATAATCTCAATCGCTCATGCCACATTGAGGACAATGTTCACCTTGGTTGGGGGAGGATAGTTGAGGAAGGAAGTTTTTTGTTATTTATGCTAAGTTATTTTGATAATTTAGTTGATTTTTGTTTAATTTTAATTTTTTTTAAAAAAAGTTTTTATTCTACTCTCCATGGTTACTAAGGAAAAAAAAAGGGAGAAATTGAATTTTTGTCTTTTTACTTGACTTAGAGTTTGTATTATGCTTACTAAAGTTGATGAATTGTTGAAACTTCTATTGAATTCAAGTTTAGTTCTTCCACTTTAAGCTATTCACACACTGTGCACAATAGGTTCTGATTATAAGATGAAAAACTATTTCCCTCTTGACTTAGGAAAATTTAGACTTGGTACCTTTGACCTCATTTTAATAGTGTTGGGACACCTTATAAAAGGCCAATGAGCCTTTGAAAAAAAGAAAGGAAAGAGAAAAATGTTTGCTTGCCTTGAAACCCGAGCAAGGTCTGAGGAGTATATGGTGAAAATCTTTAAAGCCTGGTGCCCTAAGCCTTAATTGGTTGGGAGTCACTGACCTCAATGCTCATTATAAGGGTGAATAGGTGGAGTTTAACATACTGTAGGTGCTTGGGTATTAAAATTCATTCTCAAAAGTCTGGGGTAAAATCCAAGGATTTAGTGGTTGAAAGATCCTTAAAGCTTGATGCCCTAAACCTTAATTGGTTGGGAGTCATCGATGGACCCCCGTTACATGGACAATTTAGAAAAGAATACCCTTAAGCCTTGTACTCCTACAATGAAAAAAAATTGTGAAACAAAAGGGTGCATTCTTAGCCTATTGAATTTGGTCAGTTTGCTAAGTGTTGGAAAAGAACTAGGTTGGGGGAGAGGTTAATTTAGCATACTATATTCAAAAGCTAATAAATAACACTTAGATTTTTGTGGAAGAGTAAGGTTTAGTCCTTTGGAAGTGGAAATGATTTTAAAGCTTCAATTTGCATAATGCCTTCTCTTTATGAATTGTGTTTAGCAAAGTATTTGATAACTCTTGTTGAAATTTGAGTTTATATTTCTTTAATGTTCCATGTGAGAGTTTGATCATCATGCCACATAAAATTTTTTAGAAGTGATCAGCATGATCTTGTAAAGTATATTACTTTTTAGTACTTTTTCTCTCCTTTATTGCTAAGGGACTAGCAATATGTCAGTTGGGGGGAGTGATTACTACTCAAAAAGTGCTATTTGATAGCTTGTAATTAACTCTTTTAAACACTTTTAAGTAGTAGTTATTACCTTTTACTTTTGAGTAGTAGTTATTACCTTTTAACACAATTAACATATTAAGGACCTTTGCAATCATTTCTAATCAAATTGTGTAAGTTTTAGTGTTTTTGTTAGTAATTTGATCACCAAAGCAATCTGAGATTGAGGAGAGTTCTTTGGAATCCATGGAAAAGCAATGGAAAGCTCAGAAACATGAAGAACCAAAGCTTTGAAGCTTTAAAGTCCTTTGCCATAAGCAAATACGGAATGCAAGGAGGGGAAGCAAAGAGAAATCTACCATGAAGCATTCAAAAGGACAGTCACTATCAGCCACTTTTGGAGCACTTTTTTGAGCTCAATTTATGCATACTATATGTTGTTTCAAAGCTCGGGAAGTTAGCAATCCAATGTTTCAAATGTTACATGATTTGGAGCTGAAATGAAGGAGTTACAGCCATTGGAAGCCGATCACTCCAAGCTGAAGGCCAATTTCGCAAGGCTACGAAATTAGCCTTTGGCTGTGAAATCACAAGAGGAGGGCTGCGAAATCAGCCTTCGGATACGAAATGGTGTCTTTCATGCTGCAAAATTTCATATCCATCTTGCACGGCTGTAAGATGCTCCTGAAGCTTCCTAATATTTGTGACCGACATTTTGAGATTTTTTGCTTTAGATATTTGATGTCTAAATCCCCAAACTCTCCTTGTAATCCACCTATCATAGGATTCCTTAGTCTTTAATCAAGAACAAAGGGTAAATAACCCCATATATAATGCCTATAAATTTCCATTAAAAGAGAAGTCGGGAGCTTGTTCTCAAACATCCTTTGTACAGTTTTGCAAGGAAGTAAAATACAAAGCCTTTGCTTTGCCTTACCTTCTCATTTTGATTGTATTGTATATTATTTACTTTTTCTTACTAGACAAACAAGCTTTGAGGATGTTTTCTCAGAGAATGAGTGGCTAGACTTTTAGTTCCTTGGAGCTAAGGTTGTCGGGAAAGGCCCCATTGCAAGAATTGGTAGTTTTGTTGTTTTAGCCATTAATGAAGAGAAAGTGTGACCTATTAATGATATCTATGTTTTTAGTTAACTTAAAATACCTTCAATTCACCCGAGCCAACACTTGGTAAGCCAAGTGATCTCCGTCCATGGAGATACACTAGTTTATCTCTTGCGAGCTTTGGGTAGGTGACTTGAAGGTAGGATTTTCTAGAATTGCCAACACTTGCTAAGCTTTTGGACTCCAATGAGACGTCCATTAGTTATCTCTTGCGAGCTTGAGAAGGGAAGTCCAAGGTTAATGATCACCTTGAATGGCAAATGATAGGTAAGAGGCACGAGTCATTGCAAGTTGCATCAGTGAGAGGGAATTAGTGCTGAAATCCATTAAAGAGAAACATCTGTACAACACCGGTTAGAGAATTAACTATATGTTAATTCTCTAATGCAAGGAAAAGAACCAAGTGACCAAAGCTCCATTTTTGCATGAGGAGCCTCCCCTATGAACCTAAAACTCCAAGGAATGTTTTTCTTCATAAGTAATTTCCACTACTTTCTTTTTAGTTAGCTTAAAACAAAACCTTTTTCAAACAAAGTTTATGTTTTCTTCTTAAGCTAACCTTGAAACGAAAAAGCACCAATTTAACTTTGAATTGGTATCAGTTATGAGTTGAAAACCCTTCCCAGTGAATGATCCTAGAGCCACTATGCTATATTAGCTAAGGCAATCCTAATGCATGGTGATATAGGTTATAAATTTTATTGATTACTCAATTTTGAGGACCACAATCAAGGAACACCAGCTGGACATGAATCAGTTGAGACACCAATTGGGAAACATGAACCACAAGTCTGAATTGCTTGTAGATAAAATATGGTAGCAAATTCACACTTGCTGCTAAGTCTAATGAAGCTTTTTCCACTACTTTTCCTCCAATCATGACTGAAATGGTAGGACAACTTGGATCTTTGTACTTCAAAGGAGACTTGCATTGTATGATAGCACTTACTTGCTTAGTCAAGAAGGCTTTCTTATTCACATTGAACCCTCTTTTGATAGTACACAAGTCCTTTAGGAATTTTGCATAAGTTGGAACTTGTTTAATCATATCCAGCAATGGGATATTGACTTTCACTTATCTCAATACTTTAAGAATTTCTGATGCATTTCTGATCCCATTTCCATGCAAAGCTTAAGGAAAAGGTGGAGGTGTGTGTTTCTTCATCACATCTCCCTTAATAAGTACTTTTTCCAGATTTGCATTCACTGTTGAATCATGGTCCTCTTTCCCTTCACTGATATCTTTCTTCTTTCCTTTGATTTCCTCTATTTTCCCTGTCTCTTCTTCTTCTTCTTTCTCAACAGGTGGCTTGGGTGTTGGCAGCTCAACCTTTTTACCACTCCTTAGAGTGATCAGGGCCTTAACATCTCTCACCTGTGAAGATTCTCCCTCATAAGTTCCCACTTCATGGAAACCCTTGGGGTTTTGGTGAGGTTGAGAAGGAAATCTACCCTTGTCTTGCACTGTGTTCAGGTTAGTGAGCCTTGAGATTGAGTATTGGAGATTATCTATCTTCTGAGATAAGTCATTTTGCATCCCATTCATCTTTTTATTCAATGTATTCTCTACACTGTCAATTCTTTGACTGAGTTGAGTATTGATGAATTTTTTATCTCCAACAAAATCTTCCTCAACCTTGCTTAGATTCACTATTGCTTGTTCAAGATTTGAAGCTTGTTGAGATGGTTGAGCTGGCTGTTGGTACTGAGGCGCTCTTGGCTTCTAGGAGAAATTTGGATGATTCCTCCAATTTGAGTTGTAAGTATTTCCATACGAAGCATTGTTGTTGGGCTTGAATTGTCCAATGACATTTGCTTGATCTGCAAACATTTCCTTAGCAGCTGGAATTGTAGGGCACTCCTCCACCAAGTGCTCATAAGATTGACAAATAGGATATGGCTTGACTTGCATTGGTGTTTCAGCAACAGCTTGCACTTCATGTATCTTTTTCAGTTCTAGCTCCTCCAACCTTCTTGTCTTAATTGCAAACTTTGCTTTCATATCAACATCTTCATTCAAGGTGTACATCCCAGCCTTAGCATTAACGGCATTCGGTTGAGACTTCATCTTCCCTACTTCTCCTTTGTTCGGTTCATCCCATCCCCTTGAAACTTCAGCCACATAACTCAAGAAATCCATAGCTTCCTCCAGATTCTTACTCATGAAATCTCCTCCGCACATTGTCTCGAGGAGTTGCTTCATTAAGGAAGACATCCCATTATAAAAGTAACTCACCAATAGCCATGTATCAAAACCATGGTGAGGACAAGCATTGATGGCTTCCATGTATCTTTCCCAACACTCATAGAATTTCTCATTCTATTTAGTTGAGAAGTTTGAAATTTGCCTTTTCAAGCCATTTGTTCTATGAGTAGGAAAAAATTTCTTGAGGAATTTAGCTTGCAAATCAGTCCAAGTCCAGATACTCCTTAGCCTTAAAGAATTAAACCAAATCTTGGCCTTATCCTTTAAAGTAAAAGGAAATAGCTTAAGCCTCATCAAGTTGATTGAAGCTCCTCCTTCTTGGAATGTATTACAAACATCTTCAAATTCCTTGATATGTGCATAGGGATTCTCACTTTCCATTCCATGGGAAGTTGGTAGAAGTGGAACAATATGCGGTCTAATTACTAGCTGCTCTGTAGGGGGCACTATACATGAGGGTGCACTCATACAAGGTGGATGCATGCAGTCCCTCATTGATCTGAATGCATTGGGATTGTCCTGATGACCATGGTGACTATGCTGATCTTCAGGTGTAGCTTCCATGATATTCACGTTCAATTCCAATTCCTTGTTATGAGGTGTTTCACATTTCACAAGCCTTCCTCCACTATCTCATATCCAATTTGGCATACACAACTAGTATCAATTGTAACAAAAACAAAAACAAAGGAAAACAAAAGAAAACAAAACTACAAAAAGACTAAGATTAACTAAAACTAAATTAAAAGATATGTTAGAATATGAGCAAGTAAAAGAAATGATTAAAAGAGTTAGTAAAATGAAAGAAAAATCACCAAACTTGTGATGAAAATCACCAAACTTGTGATGAAAATCACAAGTACTTTGAAAAGATAATATCACTATGAAGTTGGCACCTTCCCCGGTAACGGCGCCATTTGATTCCGTGCCTAGCTAGTGTACCTTGATTTTGGCTCTCAGATAGGAGTAATCAACAAAATTTATAACCTATATCACCATGTACTAGGATAGCCTCAGCAAGCATAGCATAGTGGCTCTAGGATTGTTCAAAGTTGAATTGATGCTTTTCATTTCAAGGTTAACTTCAAAAGAAAACATAAACTTTGGTTGAAAAAGGATTGGTTTTAAGCAAACCAAAAATAATAGTAACTGAAATTATGAATGAAGAAAAGTGTTTCTTGGAGTTTTAGGATCACTGGGGTTAGGCTCCTCATACAAAAACAGAGTTCCGGTCACTTGAATCTTTTTCTCGCATTAGAGAATTAACATATAGTTATTTTTCTAACCGGTGTGGTACAGATGCTTCCCTTTTATGGATTCCAACACTAAATCCCTCTCATTAATTCATCTTGCAATGGCCCGTGCCTCTCACCTAGCATTTGCCATTCAAGGTGATCCTTAACCTTGGACTTCCCTTCACAAGCTCGCAAGAGATAACTAATGGATGTCTCCTTAGAGTCCAAAAGCTTACCAAGTGTTGGCAATTCTAGAAAATCCTACCTTCAAATCACTTTCCAAAGGCTCGTAAGAGATAAACTAGTGCAACTCAATGGACGGAGATCACTTGCCTTACCAAGTGTTGGCCCAGGTGATTTAAAGGCATTTTAAGTTAACTAAAAACATAGAAACCATTAACAGGTTACACTTTCTCTTCATTAAAAGCTGAAACAACAAAACTTCCAATTCTTGCATTCCGCACCTTGCCTAGCAACCTTAGCTCCAAGAGACAAAAAGTCTAGCCACTCATTCTCTGAGGAAACATCCTCAGAGCTTATTTGGCTAGTAAGAAAAATACAATCAAAATGAGTAGGTAAGGCAGAGCAAGGCTCTATACAAAAAGTTGTCTCTAAGAACAAACTCCTCGAGATGTCTATGTAAAGAAAAATTAAAAACTATATATATGAGGTTATTCACCCTTTGTTCTTACTTATTAACTAAGAAATCCTATGATTGGTGGATTACAAGGAGAAAATGGGGATTTAAATAACAAATATCTGAAGAAAAAATCTAAAAGAGTCGGTCGCAAATATCTGGAAGCATTCAGGAGGATTTCGCAGCCATGCAAGATGGGCTATGAAATTTCGCAAGCTAAAGGTCTCCATTTTGCAGCCAAAGGCTAATTTCTCAGTAAGCACCTTGTGATTTTGCAGCCAAAGGCTGATTTCGCAGCCAAGGGCTGATTTCGCATTCAACTTGGTGTGATTGGCTTTCAATGGCTATAACTTCTTCATTTCAACTCCGATTTGCTTATCATGTAAAGCGTTGGATTCCTGACTTCCTGAGCTTCAAAACGACATATAGTATGCATGAAATGGACTCGAGGAAATGCTCAAAATGTGTCCAAGATTTGGTATCCTGTTGAATTCTTCATGTTAGATTTCTCTCTTTGCTTTCTCTCCTTGCATTCCTGATTTGCTTTTGGCAAAGGACTATAAAGCTTCAAAGCTTGGGTTCTTTATGTACATGAGCTTCCAATTTCTTTGCCATGTATTCTATAGAACTCTCCTCAATCTTGGATTGCTTTGGTGATCAAAATACTATCAAAACACCAAAACCATCGTACGTAGAGCGCCCAAGCGCTTTTTGGGCCAGCTTAGTTCTCTTATCCATCGGTCCAATGCATTGGGCTCATCTCATGGAGGGAAAAGCTAAAATGTAGTTAACACAATTTGATTAGAAACTATTGCAAAGGTACTTAATATGCTAATTGAGTTAAAAGGTAATAACTAATACTCAAAAGTGTTTACAAGAGTTAATTACAAATAAAATAGAACTTTTTGAGTAGTAACCAACAACCTTGAGTTGTTCATAACCTCTAGAGCCCTAAGTTCATAACTCAGAGTCATTCATGTCAACCACAACCCTGAGCTATTCATAGCATCTAGTGTTTTAAGCTCAGAGCCCAAAGTCATTCATATCATTTACAGGCCTGAGATATTCATAGCATTTAGGGCCATGGGCTCATGACCAAGAATCATTCATATCATCCACAACCCCAAGCTAGTAATAACATCTAGAGGCCTGAGCTCACTGGATCCTGAGTCTATCATATCATCGACAACCTTAAGTTGATCATAGAATTTAGAGCCCTAAGCATGAAACTGAGTAACTTATGTCATTCGCAACACTAAGTTGTTCATAGTATCTTTTGAGCTTATAAGATCCTAAGTTGTTCATATCAACATAACTTCAAGTTATTCATAACATTTAGAGCTCTGAGCTCATGACCCAAAGTTGTTCATTTCATCCATAACCTTGTGCTATTCATAGAATATAGAGCCTTTTATTCACAACCTAGAATCATTATTATCATTCACAACCCTAAGCTCTTCATAGCATCTAGATCCTTGAGCGCATGGCCTAGACTCGTGCATATCATCCACAATCCTATGTAGTTCATAGCATTTACAGCTCTAAGCCCATGGCCCAAAGTCGTCCATGTCATCCATAACCTTGAGCAATTCATAACATCAAAAGCCTTGAGTTCATGACCCGATGTAGCTCATATCATCTACAACCTGGAGCTGTTCATAGCATTTAGAGTTATGAGCTCATGACCCAGAGTCATTCATGTCGTCCACAACCTTGAGAAGTTCATAACATCTAGAGTCTTGAGTTCATGACCTAGAGTAGCTCATATAATCCATAACCTTAAATTGTTCATAACATCTAAAGTCATGAGCTCATGAGATGGAGTCATTCATATCAACCATAACCCTAAGCTATTCATAGTATCTAAAGCCCTGAGCTCATAACCCAGAGTCATTCATGTCATCCACATCCTTGAGTTATTCATAGCATCTAAAATGTTGAGCTCACGACTTGGTGTTGTTCATGTCAACCATAACCCTGAGTTATTTGTAGCATCTAGAGCCTTGAGCTCACTACCTTAAGTCATTCATGTCATCCACAGCCCTATGTTGTTCATAGAATTCAAAGCCATGGCCCACGACCAAGAATTGTTCATATCATCTATAACACCGAGTTGTTCATAACATACAGAGGCTTGAGATCACAGGATCTCGATGCGCTCATATCTTCCAATAACCTGAGTTCTTCATAACATCTAGAGTGGGAAGCTCATGACCCAGAGTAGCTCATGTTACCCATAATCTTGAGTTGTTCATAACATTTAGAGAGTTAAGCTCATGACTGGGACTCATTCTTATCAACCACATCCCTGAGTTGTTCATGGAATATGGGGCCTTGAGCTCACGATCAGGAGTCTTCCACGTCATCCACGCACTTAGCTTTTTATAGAATTTAAAGCCATAGGGTCACGACCAAGAATCATTCATATTGTCCTCAACCTTAAGTTGTTCATAGCATCTAGAGGTCTCAGGTCACGGGATCCCAAGTCACTCATATCATCCACAATAATGAGGTGTTCATAACATCTAACGTCCTAAGCTCATGATTCAAAGTCATATATTGATCCATAACCCTAAGTTGTTCATTATGTCTAGAGCCTAGAGTTCATCACCAAAAATCGTTGATGTCATCTACAACCCTGAGTTGTTCATAACATCTAGATCCTTGAGCTCATGACCCTGAATCATGTGTATCATTCATAACATGGAGCTATTCATAGCATCTAGAGACCTGAGCTCATGACCTAGAGTAGTTCATGCCATTAACAAACATAAGTTGTTCACAGCATCTAGAGCCCTAAGCTCATGACCTGGAGTTGTTCATGTTAACCATAAGCCCATGCTTTTCCTAATATGTAAATCCTTGAGCTCATGACCTAGAGTCATTCATGTCATTCACAACCATGAGTTTTCCATGGCATATAGAGCCCTCAACTCACAACCTGGAATTGTTCATGTTAACTATAACCTTGAGTTGGTTATAACATCTAAAGCGTTGAGCTCACGACCCAAAGTTATTGATGTCAAACATTGCCTTGAGTTATTCATAGCATCTAGAGCCTTGAGCTCACTACCCGAAGTCATTCATGTCATTCATGGCCCTCAACCGCTCATAGCATCTAGAGCCATGAGCTCACGATAAAAAACTATTCATATAATCTAAAACCTTGAGCTACCGATAACATTTAGAGGACTGAGGTCATAGGATCATTAGCCATTGAAATCATCCATAACCCTGAGTTATTCACAGCATCTAAAGTCGTTAGCTCATGACCCAGAGTAGCTCATGTCATTAACAATCGTGAGTTGTTTATAACATCTAAAGCCTTGAGCTCATGACCCAAACTCATTCTTGTCAACCACAACCCTTAGCTTTTCATAACATATAGAGCCCTAACCTCACGACTCAGAGTCTTTCATATTATGAATAACCTTGATATGTTCATAACATCTACAAGCTTGGGCTCATGGGATCCTAAGTCATTCATACCATCTATAACTCTGAACTCATGATCCAAAGTCATTAATGTCATTCATAACCCTGAGCTCATGAAGCAAATAAATTCATATCATCCATAACTTTGAGTTATACTTATTTGTTCATAGCATCCATAGCCCTCGATTCATGACACAGAGTAGTTTATAACAGCCTTGAGCTATTCATATCATTTAGAGTCACGAGCTCACGACCTAGACCCATTCATATTAATCATAATCCTAAGTTGTTCCTAGTATCTAGAGTCTTAAGCTTATGACCCAAAGTCATTCATGTCATCCATAGCCTTCAACTATTCATAGCATTTAGAGCATTGAGCTCATGACCTATAGTTTCTCTTGTCAACCATAGCCCTAAGTTGTTTCTAGGATCTATAGCCCTGAGCTCACTACCTAGGGCCGTTAATGTCGTCTATAACCTTAAGCTATTCATATTATTTAGAGCCATGTGCTCACAGCCAAGAATTGTTCATATCATCCTGAGCCTTGAGTTCTTCATAGCATCTAGAAGACTAATCTCACGAAATCCCAAGTCGTTCATATCATCCAATACACTGAGTTCTTCATAGTATCCAAAGTTGTAAGCACATGACCCAAAGTAGCTCATGTTATCCATAATCCTTAGTTGTTCATAGAATCTATTGCCCTGAGCTCATGACCTGAACTTCTTCTTATCAATTATAACCATGAGTAGTTCATAGAATCTAATGCCTTGAGCTGATGACCTAAGTTTGTTCATAACATATAGACGCTTGAGCGAATGATGTAAAATAATTATTAACATCCATAGCCATGAGCGGTTCATAACATTTAGAGACCTCAAGTCACAGGAGACCGAGTCATTCATATAATCCATAACTATGAGTTATTCAGAGCATCTAGACCCCTGAGCTCATGACCCAAAGTTGTTCAGGTTAACCATAACCCTAAGTTATTGATAGCATCTTGAGCCCTAAGCTCATGACCTAAAGTCATTCATGTCATCCACAACATTAAGCAGTTCATATCATCTAAAGGCTTAAGCTCATGACACAAATTCATTACTATATTTCCTAGCCCTGATCAGTTCATAAATCTAGAGGACAAAGCTCATGGGATCCCAAATCATTCATATCACCCACAACATTGAATTGTTCATAAATTCTAAAACCCTAAGCTCAGGACTTGGAGCCTTTCATGTCAACCACAACCTTGAGTTATTCATAGAATCTTGAGGCTATGACCCAGAGTCGTTCATGTCATCCACAACCTTGAGTTGTTAAAAGCATCTAGACCCTTAAGCTCATGACCTAGAGTCATTCATGTTAGCCATAACCCTGAGTTGTTCGTAGCATCTAGAGCCATGAGATTATGACTCAAAGTGGTTCTTGTCCACCATAGCCTTGAGCTATTCATAGCATCTAGAATCCTGAGCTCATAACCTAGAGCAGTTTATATCATTAACAACCTTAGGCAGTTCATATAACCTAGACCCCTAAGCTCATGACCTGGAATCATTTATGTCAACAACAATCCTGAGTTGTTCATAGTATCTAGAAGATTGAGTTTAGGACCCAAAGTCATTCATGTCATTCATAGCCCTAAGTTGTTCATAGCATCTAAAGCCATGAACTTATGACCTAAAGTCATTCATGTCAACCACAACCTAGAGGTGTATGTTCCATCTAGAGCCTTGAGCTCATGACCTAGAGTCGCTCATGTCAATTAGCACCATAAGTAGTTTATAACATCTAGAGCCCTATTATCACAACCTAGAGTCATTTAAGTCATCCACAACCTTAAGCAAGTCATAGCTCTGAGCTATTCAAAGCATCTAGAGCCTTGAGTTCATGACATGAAGTTGTTCATGTTGAAAACACCCTTGAGTTGTGTATAGTATATAGAGCCTAAAGATCATGACCCAAAGTCATTCATGTCATCCATAACCCTGAGCTGTTCATAGCATCTGAAGCCTTAACTCACGAGCCAGAGTCTTTCATCTGATCGATAACCCAAACCTATGTATGGGATCTACAACCCTTAGCTCATGACCTGGACTCTTTCATATCAACCACAACACTAAGTTATTCATAGAATCTCGAGGCCTCAGCTCATGACCGGTGTCATTCATGTCATCCATAAAATTCAGTTGTTAAGAGCATTTAAAGCCCTAAGCTCATGACCTGGAGTCTTCATGTCAACCACAAACCTACATTGTTCATAGCATCTAGAGCCTTAAGCTCATAACCCAGAGTTGTTCATGTTAGCCAACCTTGAGTAGTTTATAGCATCTAGAGCTTTAAGACACATAGTCATTCATGTCAAACATAACCCTTAGTTGTTCATAACATCAACAGCCCTGACCTCATAACCCAAATTCATTCATGTCAACCATTGCCTTGAGATGTTCATAGCATCTAAATCCCTAAACTCACGACTTGAAGTCTTTCTTGTCATCGATAGCCTTAAGTTGTGCATAACGTTTAGATCACTAAGATCATAAATTAGAGTCTTTCTTATCAACCAAAACCTTGAGTTGTTCATAGAATCTAGAGGCCTTATCTTGTGAACTAGAGTCATTCATGTTATTCACAATCCTGAGTTATTGATATCATCTACAGTCCTAAGCTCATGACTCACACTCGTTCATATCATCCATAGCCTGAGCAGTTCATAGCATTTAGAGGCTTGAGCTTGTGATGGAGAATCTTTCACATCATCCATAACTTCGAGCAATTCATAAGATCTAGAGGCTTAAGCTCATAGGATCTCGGGTCATTGATATCAACCACAAATTTGGGCTATTCATAGAATCTAGAGCCTTAAACTCATGACCAGGAGTAGCTTAAGTCATCCATAGTTGAGAGTTGTTTATTACATCTAGAGCTTTAAGCTCATCAACCAAAGTCGTTCATGTCAACCACAACCCTGAACTGTTCATAGTATCTAGAGCCCTAAGCTCTCGACCCAAAGTCTTTCATGTCATCGATAGACTTGAGCTATGTATAACATCTAAAGTCCTCAACTCATGACTCATAATCTTTCATGTCATTGATAACCTTAAGTTGTCCATAAAACCTAGAGCTCTAAGCTCATAACTAGGAGTCTTTGAAGTCAACCATAACCTTGATCTTTACATAAAATCTAGAGGCCTGATCCCATGACCCGAAATCATTCATGTCATCTATAACCCTGGCTTATTAGTAGCCTCTAGAGCCTTGAGCTCACGACCTGGAGTCATTCATGTCTTCTACTGCCTAGAGCAATTCATAGCATCTAATGACTTAAACTCAAGACACAAAATTGTTCATATCATCCACAACCTAAAGCGATTTATAACATCTATAAGCCTAAGCTCACGGGATCCCAAGTCACCCATATCATCCACAACTATGAGTTGTCCATAGCTTCTACAACTCTAAGCTCAGAACCTAGAGTCTTTCATGTCAACCACCATCCTGAGTTGTTCATAGTATTTAGATCCTTGAACTCATAACTAGTAGTCATTCATGTCATCCACAACCTTATGTTTTTCATAGCATCTAGCACCATGAGCTCATGACTTAGACTCATTCATGTCAACCATAACCTTGAGCTATTTATAGCATCAAGAGCCTTGAGATCAAAACCCATAGTCATTCATATCTTCCATAGCTCTGAGTAGTTCATAGCATCTAGAGGTGTGAGCTCATGATGTAGAATCACTCATATCATCCACTACCCTAAGCGGTTCATAGAATCAAGAGGCCTAAGCTCACAGGATCGCGAGTCGTACATATAATCCATATCTTTGAGTTGTTCATAGCATCCAAAACCCTAAAATCGTAACCCAGAGTAGAGCATGTCATCCATAACTCTAATTTTTTCCTAGTATCTAAAGCCTTGAGCTCATGACCCAAAGTCATTCATGTCATCCTTAACCCTAAGCTATTTATAGTATCAAGAGCCCTGAGTTCATGACCTATACTCTTTCATGTCATCAACAGCCCAGACCTGTGTATAACATGTAAAGCCCTAAGCTCATGACCCAAAGTCTTCCATGTCATCGACAACCTTAAGTTGTGGATAGTATTTAGAGCCTTGAACTCACGACTCAAAGTCTTCCATGTCAACCACAGCCTTGAGTTGTTCATAGAATCTAGAGGTCTGAGCTCGTGACCTGACATCATTCATGTCATCCACAACCCTGAGTTGTTCATAGAATCTAGAACCTTAAGCTCATGACCCAAAGTAATTCATGACAATTACAACTCTGAGTTATTCATAGTATCTAGAGCCTTAAGCTCACGACCTAGATTCATTCATGTTAACCACAACCCTAAGTTGTTAATATCATCTAGAGCCTTAATCTCATGACCTGGAGTCATTCATGTCAACCACAACCTTGAGATGTTCATAACATCTAACGCCTTGAACTCATGATTTGGAGTCTTTCATGTCATCGACAACCTTAAGTTGTGCATAACATTTAGAGCCCTGAGGTCATGACTTAGAGTCTTTCTTTTCAATCATAACCCTGTGTTGTTCATAGGATATGATGAACCAAAGTTATTCATCTTATACACAACCCTATGTTGTTAATAACATTTACAACCCTAAGCTCACAACCTAGAGTCGTTCATGTCATACATAGCTCTTGGCAATTCATATCATCTAAAGGCTTTAGCTCATGATGCAAAATCATTCATATCATCCATCGCCTTGAGCATTTCTTAACATCTAGAGGCTTGAGTTCATAGAATTCTGAGTCATTTATATTATCCATAACTCTGAGCTCTTTATAGCATCTAGAGGCCTAAGCCCATGATCCAAGTCATTAATTCCATCCAAACCCTAACTTGTTAGTAGCATCTAGAGCCTTCAACTTACTATTCAGAGTTGTTCATGTCAATTACTACCTTGAGTTGTTCATAGCGTCTACAACCTTGAGCTCATGACCCAGAGTCATTCATATCTTCCACAGCCCTGAGTAGTTCATAGCATATAGTACCTTGAGCTCATGACACAAAATCGTTCAAATCATCTATAACCTAGAGTAATTCATAGCATCTACAAGCCTAAGCTCACAGGATCCCAAGTTGTTCATATCATTCACAACCCTGAGTTGTTCATACCGTCTGGAGCCTTGAGCTCAGGAACCAGAGTCTTTCATGTTAACCACTACCTTGAGTTTTTCACAATATCTAAAGCTTTGAGCTCATAACCTAGAGTTGGTCATGTCATCCATAGCCTTAAGTTGTTGAGAGCTTTAGTACCTTGAGCTCACGACCCAAAGACGTTCATGTTAGCCACAAACTTGAGCCTTTCATAGCATCTAAAGCCCTGAGATCATAACTTTGAGTTGTTCATGTCCTCCATAGCCTTGAACAATTCATGGCATCTTGAGGCATGAGCTTAAGAAGTAGAAAAGTTCATATCATCCACAACCCTAAGTGATTCATAGCATCCAAAGGATTGAACTCATGGGATCCTAAGTCGTTCATATCATCCACAAATCTGACGACCTAGAGTAGCTCATGTCATCCACAGCCCTGAGCTATTCATAGCATCTAGACCCTTGAGGTCACGACTCAGAATCATTCATTTCAACAATAATCCTGATTTAGACCCTCAATTTTGTCCCTCGACACTGGCGTTTATCCTTTGGGCGTCACCTGCACCCATCGTTCTCATATGGCACCACTAGGGCCCCTTTTGGGCTTAGTCGGTGTCCGAGCCTCATGTGGGCTTGTCTGTGGTCCATTGTGGTGCGTATGAGGTTCATTTTGGAGGGTCATCATGGTCATTTTCCTAGTCATTCACATCACCCTATAGGAAGGAAGTGGGGTCATCCCGATGTTTTAGCTTAGTTGGAGTTTATAGGGGCATGTTGAGGTTCGGAGCACTCGGGCTTGTTTTGATCGTATCTCCCTCATCCAAACTCGGAATCAAGAACCATTTATTTTTATGGATTCCTTATTATTCCAGGAACATTCTGTAAAATTTTCAAAATTTTTTGCAACCGGTCGGCTGGTTGGCAGCCTGTTCAGCCGATTCAGCCGGTTCATCGAGTCAGCCGGTGTAGAACACTGATTTTTGGTAATTGTTTTGATCATATCTCCCTCTTCCGAACTTGGAATCATGTACCGTTTTTTTTCATGGATTCCTTACTCTTCTAGGAACATTATTTCAAATTTTAAAAAAAATTTTCCATCGGTTCGACCGGTGGGCATCCGGTTCGGCCGGTTCAGCCGGTTCATTGAGTCAGCTGAGGTAAAACACTAATTCTAGTAATTTTGGGGCCCAAATCCTACATGGCTCAGGCCCGTAAGCTCCATATTGGTTTTGGGAAATGTTGTGGGTCCATTTTGGGCCTTGGTTTGGGTTCCTTGCAGCCCACCACGAATCCATATGGATTCTTGGTGGTGAAGCAAACTGAAGGCTGAAGGGAGTGAGCTGGCCTTGTAAGTTTAAGAGAAGTAATGAGGGGTGTGGTTCCCATGCTGATGAAGGGGATTTCGGTGCTGAAGGGGAAGGAACCCAGGAGGCTCAAATGCTGAGAGGGGTATGAGTATAAAAGGTGGGAAGAGAGGAGAGCAAAGGACCTTTTGGCATTTTCTGAGAGAGGGGAAATTTTGTTGGTGAGAGAAACAAAAAGGTCAGGAGCATCTTCTGAGTTTAGGGTGTGGGGAAAGCTTCAGCACTGTGGTTTCTTTGAAGAGGAGAATGACAGCATCTTAGTTTTGGGAGTCATCATTGGCATACATGGATCATATTTGGTGGAGATTCTGAGGTAAGCATGCTGAATTTTCTTTGCTGACAGTTTATCTTCCTTGTCTTCATATGTTTTTCTCCTTCCTCATCATATTTTCTTCCCTTCGATATGAATATTGTATTGCTTCGGTGTGGATAACAAAGGCCACACATGATTTTTGTTGATTGGTTATGAATGGTTTAGGAACTTTCTAACTGAATTTGGGATTTTTTTTATCAACCGGATGAACCGGTTCAGCCCCATAACTGGCTGCCTCTGTCAGCCATGGGGAACACCTGCCTTTCTTGGTCCGGTTCTCAGTCATCCGGGCTCAGAATTGAGAACCGTTTCTTTTTTTTGCTTCCTTAATCACTTAGGAACTTTTTGAATAAATTTGGGATTTTTTATCAACCGGATGAACCAGTTGGGAACCGGTTCAACCGGTTCAGCCCCATAACTGGCTGCCTCTGTTAGCCATGGGGAACACCTGCCTTTCTTGGTCTGGTTCTCACTCATCCGGGCTCAGAATTGAGAACCGTTTCTTTTGTTTGCTTCCTTAATCCCTTAGGAACTTTCTGACCATATTTGGGATTTTTTATCAACTGGATGGACCAGTTGGAAACCGGTTCAACCGGTTCAGCCCCATAACTGGCTGCCTCTGTCAGCCATGGGGAACACCTGCATTTCTTGGTCTGGTTCTCACTCATCCGGGCTCGGAATTGAGAACCGTTTCTTTTGTTTGCTTCCTTAATCACTTAGAAACTTTCTGAACAAATTTGGGATTTTTTATCAACCAGCTGAACCAGTTGGGAACAGGTTCAACCGGTTCATCCCCATAAGTGGCTGCCTCTGTCAGCCATGAGGAGCACCTGCCTTTCTTGGTCTGGTTCTCACTCATCCGGGCTCGGAATTGAGAACCGTTTCTTTATTTTGCTTCCTTAATCACTTAGGAACTTTCTGACCAAATTTTGGATTTTTTATCAACCGGATGAACCAGTTGGGAACCGGTTCAACCGGTTCAGCACCATAACTGGCTGCCTCTGTCAGCCATGAGGAACACCTGCCTTTCTTGGTCCGGTTCTCACTCATCCGGGCTCGGAATTGAGGACCGTTTCTTTCATTTGAATCCTCACTCATTTAGGAGTTTTATAGAAAAATTTGGGAATTCTTCTCAATAGGTTGTACCAGTTGAGAACCAGTTCAACTTGTTCTACTGAAGGACTTTAGGTAGCCCTCGTTTTTGGCATTTTTCGAGCCCTTATCCATTGGGGCTCAAACCCATTTTGCTATAGGGCACTTGTGAGCCATCTTGAAGGTTTAAGTCAGTGTTTGATTTCAGTTAGTATGGGAAATTTTGAAGTTATGGGTGGGGTGGTCTAGGTAAGTCTAGTTTGATTTGTATGACATTTAGGGAGTCCATTACCTGATATCAACCAGCCTTCTTCCTTTTTGGCACAAAATTTGATGCTTGATTCTGAATACATGTTGCGTGGCTGAGTCACCCTCTGCTGTAGCACATGGCTAGGGACCACAGGTACGCATCGTTGGTTTTGATTGTTGAATCATATGCATGCATGGTGCCTAATCCTGAATTTTTGTTACATGTTTATCTGTGTTTGGCTGACCTTTTATGCAGCGCACGGCTGGGGACCACAGGTACGCACCCATTGTTTTGGGTTGGTTGAATTCATATGCATGCCAAATACCAATTAGGATTGTGTGATTCATGACATCTATTTAGCCTAGGGTTCCATCTTTGACCCATATGCTCCCACATACCCCAATTCATTAGTAGAGACCGAGTTCCGGGCCTAGAGGGGTGCTACCTCGCATGAGGTACCTTCCCAATGGGTAACCTGATCCCCGGACCCAGAATATAGTTTTCGCAGACCGCTTTTTTTTCCATACTGGGGTCATTAGGGGTTTTGGTTCTTACTTAATTTTCCCCTTTTTAAAAAATAAAAATAAAAAGTAAGTGGCGACTCCATACAACACCGTTCCTCACCGGGGGTGGGTTTTTCAAAACTGGAAAACTCCAACTTTTTCATTCTTTCTTTTCATTTAAAAGCGAGTCGCGCCGGTCCGATGGATCGGGTGAGGGTCCACACCTGAGTTGTTCATAGTATCTAGAGCCCTAAGCTCGTGACCTAGAGTTTTTCGTAGTATTAAGAGCCTTGAGCTCATGACTTAGACTTTTTCATGTCATTAATAACCCAAACTTATGTATAGCATGTAGAGCCCTAAGCTCACAACCTAGAGTTTTTCATGTCATTGACAACCTTAAGTTATGTATAGCATTTAGAGCCTTAGGCTCACAAATCAAAGTCATTCATTTCAACCACATTTCTTAACTGATCATAGAATCTAGAGGCTTAAGCTCATGACCCAAAGTCATTTATGTGATCCACAACCTTGGGTTATCAATAACATCTAGAGCCGTGAGCTCATGACACAGAGTTGTTCATGTCATCCGTAACCCTGGATTTTTCATAGCATCTTAAGTCTTCAGCTCATGATCCATAATCATTCATGTCAATCACAACCTTGAGTTGTTCATTGCATGTAGAGCATTGCACTCACATCTTAGAGTCTTTCATGTTAACAACTACCTTAAGTTGTTTATAGAATTTAGATACTTGAGCTCATAACCCAGATTTGTTCATGTATCCATAGACTTGAGTTGTTAATAGCATCGAGAGGCCTTAGCTCATAATCCAAAGGCATTCATGTAAATGATTGCCCTGAGTTATTCATAACATCTAGAGCCTTGAGTTCAAGAGTTAGAGTCTTTCATTTCATCGAAAGCCTTAAGTTGTGCATCATATCTAGAGCCTTTAGCTCACAAATTGGAGTCTTTCATGTCAACCACAATCCTTAGTTGTTCATAGAATCTAAAGGCCTACGCTCATGACTCAAAGTCATTCATGTCATCCACAAGCCTAAGTTGCCAATAACATCTAGAGCCTTAAGCAGACGACTTGGATTTGTTCATGTCATCCACAACCCTAAGAAGTTCATAGCAACTAGAGGCTTGAGCTCATCACATAGCATCATTCATATCATTCACAACCCTTAGTAGTTCATAGCATCTAGAGGCTTGAACTCATGAGATCTCCAGTCATTCATATCATCCGTAACTTTAAGTTGTTCATAACATTTAGAGCCTTGGGCTTACGACCCGTAGTAGCTCATGTAATCCACAACCTAAGGTTGTTCCTATAATTTAGAGCCTTTAGCTCATGACCTTGATTCATTCATGTTAACCACAGACTTGAGCTTTTCATAGCATCGTAAGCTTTGAGCACAGACCCAAAGTCGTTCATGTCTTCCAAAACCTTGAGTTGTTCATGAAATCTAGAGGCCTAAGCACATGAGATCACAACCCATTCATTTCATCCACAACTCTAATTTGTTCATAGCATATAGAGCTCTGAGCTTACGAACTAAAGTCATTCATGTGAACCAAAGGCTTAAGCAACTCATAGCTTTTAGAGGACTTTGCTCATAGGATCCCAAGTCATTCATATGATTCATAACTCTAGATTGTTCATAGCATCTAGAGTCTTCAGCTCATGATCCTGAGTAGCTCATCTAATCCATAGCCTTAAGTTGTTCATATCATCTAGAGGCCCGAGCTCATGACTTGGAGTAGCTCATCTCATCCACACCCCTGAGTTATTCATAACTTTTAAAGCCCTGAGTTTATACCCGGAGTCATCCATGTTATCCACAACCCTACATGAGTCATAGCATCTAAAGCCTTAAGCTCACAAACTAAAGTCATTCATGTCATCCACATCCTTAAGATGTTAACAAAATCTAAAGGTTTAAGCTCATGACTTGGAGTCTTTCATGTCATGCACAACCTTAAGGTGTTCATAGCATTTAGAGCCCTAAGCTCACGACCTAGAGTCTTTCATGTCATCAACAACCCTAAGCTATTCGTAGCATTTAAAGCCCAAAGCTCACGACCCAGACTCATTCAAGTCAACCATAGCATAGTTGTTCATAGCATCTAGAGCCTTAAGCTCATAACCAAGTGTAGATCATGTAATCCATAATCCTGAGTTGTTCATACCATTAAGAGCCCTGAGCTCATGACCCATAGTATTTCATGTCATCAATAGCCCTGAGCTATTTATAGCATCAAAAGGTTTGAGCTCATGATTGAGAGTTGTTCACGTTAACCAAAGCTCATCATTGTTCATAGCATCTAGAGCCCTGAGCTCATGACCTAGAGTAGCTCATGTCATCTATAACCATAATCTATTAATAGCATCTAAAGCCTTGAGCTCATGAGTTAAAATTGTTCATGTTAGCCACAACTTAGAGTTGTTCATAACATCAAGAGCCCTTAGCTCATGACCCAGAGTAGCCTATGTTATCCACAACCCATAGTGGTTCATAGCACTTAGTGCTCTGAGCTCATAACCTAAAGTTATTCATGTCAACATAGCTTAGAGCTATTCATAGAATCTAAAGCCATGATATCACGACCCAGAGTAATTGATGTCATCCACAACCTAAAACTATTCATTGCATCTAAAGCCCTAAGCTCGCAACTTAGAGTATCTGATGTCATCCATAGTCTTAATTTATTCATAGCATTAAGAGCCTTGAGTTGATGACCCATAGTCTTTTATGACATCAACAGCCTTCAGTTGTTAATAACATCTAAAGCTCTGATTTCCCAATCGGGAGGTGTTCATGTCAACCATAACACAAAAATGATCACAACATCTAGATTTCTTAGCATATGACTAAGAGTCATTCATATCATCCACAGTCCTGAGCTCTTCATAGAATCATGAGCCCTAAGATCACGACCTAGAGTTTTTCATATCATTGACAACCCAAATTTTTCATAGCATTTAAAGCCTTGATCTCAAGACCTGGAGTGCCTCTTGTCATCAGAAGCCTTGAGTTGTTCATAGCATATAAACCCTTGAGCTCATGACTCGGTGTAGTTCATGTCAACCATAGCCTAGAGTTGTTCATAGTATCTAAAGCCTTGAGCTCAAGTCCTAAGGTTGTTCATGTTTTCCACATCCCTAAGATAATCATAGAATCTAGTGGCTTGAGCTCATGACTCGGAGTCTTTCATATCTTTGGCTGCCTAGAGTTGTTCATAGTATCTAGAGCCTTAAGGTCACGACTCAAATTAGCTCATGTCATTGACAACCCTAAGTTGTTCATAGCATTTAAAGCCTTGAGCTCACTACCTAGGGTCATTGATGTCAACCACAACCTTGAGATGTTAATAGTATCTATAGTCCTTTATTCACAACCTCGAGTCATTCATGTCATCCAAAACCTTAAGTTGTTCATAACATCTAGAACCCTAAGCTCATGACCTAGAGCCTTTCATGTCATCGACAACCCTAAGTTGTTCATAGCATCTAAAGCCTAGAGCCCACAACCTGGACTCGTTCAAGTAAACCATAACACAAAGTTGTTCATAGCATCTAGTTTCCAGACCTCGCAAACCAAAGTAGCTAATGTGATCCACAACCCTAATCTATTCATAGCATCTAGAGCCCTGAGCTCATGACCCAAAGTAGATCATGTCATCCACAACCTTGGGTTGTTCATAACATTAAGAACTCTGAGCTCACAAACTATAGTCTTCATGTCATTGACAACCTTGAGATATTCATAGCATCAAGAGGCTTAAGCTAATGATGCAGAGTAGCTCATGTGATTAATAACCCTAATTGTTCATAACATCTAGAGCCCTGTGATCATGACCTCGAGTCAATCATATCAACCATAATAGAGAGTTTTTCATAGCATATAGAGCCTGAGCTCATGACCTGGAGTAGCTCAGGTCATCCACAGCCTTGAGCTTTTCATAGCATCTAGAACCCTAAGCTCTCAACCCAGAGTCATTTATGTCAACCACAATAGAGAGTTGTTCATAGCATCTAGAGCCTGAGCTCATGACCCGGAGTAGCTTAAGTCATCCACAATCTTGAGTTGCTCATAGCATTCCTAAGCTCTCAACCCGGAGTCATTCATATCAACCATAGCTCTAAGTTGTTAATAGTATCATAAGCCTCAAGCTTATGACCCAGAGTCATTCATGTCAACCATAACTCATAGTTGTTCATTGCATTTAGAGCTTTAAGCTCATGACCTAAAGTTGCTCATGTCATCTATAACCTTGAGCTATTTATAGTATCTTAAACGTTGAGCTCACGAGATCTTGAATCATTCATATGATCCATACCTCAGAGCTGCTCATAGCATTTAAAGCCATAAGCTCATGACCTAAAGTTGTTCATGCCAACCACAACCTTGAGGTGTTCATAGTATCTTGAGCCATGAGCTTATGACCCAGAGTCATTCATGTTATCCATAGCCCTAAGCTCATGACACAGAGTCATTCATATAATCCATAGCCCTGAGTCGTTCATAGCATTTAGAGGCTTGAGCTCACGGATCCCTAGTCATTCATATCATCCATAATGTTGAGTTTTTCAAAACATCCATACCATTGAGCTCATGACCTGGAGTGGCACATATCATTCCCAGGCTTGAGTTGTTCATATCATCTAGAGTCTTAAGCACACGACTTGGAGTTGTTCATGTTATCAACAACCTTGAGCTATTCATAGAATTTAGACTCCTAAGCCTACAACCTGAAATAGTTCATGTCATCATAAGCCTTGGGCTATCCATAGCATCTAGATTTGTGAGCTCACGACCCAGAATCATTATGTTATCCACAACCTTGAGCTATTAATAGAAATTAAAGCTATAAGTTCATGACCAAGAATCATTCATATTATCCATAGCTCTAAGTTGTTCATAGTATCTTGTGGTCTGAGCTCATGGGATCTTAAGTCGTTCATATCATCTAAAACCTTGAGCTACTCATAGCATCCCTAGTCTTGAGCTCATAACCCGAAGTCATTCATGTCAACCACAGTCTTGAATTGTTCATAGTATCTGGAGTTGTTAGCTCACAACTCAGAGTCATTCATGTCATCCACCACCCTTAGCTCATGATGCAAAATAATTCATATCATCCATAACCCTAAGCTGCTCATAGCATCTAGAGGCCTTAGCTCATAGGATATCATGTCATTCATACCATTCACAATCCTTAGTTGTTCAAAGCATCCATAGCCTTGAGCTCATGACTCAGAGTGGCACATATTATTCATAGCCTTGAGTTATTCATAACATTTAAATCCTTAAGCACATGAGCCAGAGTCGTTCATGTCATCAATAACCCTAAGCTGTTCATAGCCTTTAAACTCCTAAGCCTATGACCCAAAATCTTTCATGTCATTTATAGCCTTAAGCTTTTCATAAAATTTAGACCCCTGAGATCATGACCCAAAGGCATTCATGTCATTCCTAACCTTGACTTTTCATAGCATCTGAAGCCTTTAGCTCATGACCCGGAGTCATTGATGTCTACCACAACCCTGAGTTGTTATAGCATCTAGAGCCTAGAGCACACCACTCAGAGTTGTTCTTACCATCCATAGCACTAAGCGATTCATAGCATCTAAAGCTCTAAATTCCCAACCTAAAGTAGTTCATGTCATCCACAACCCTGAGTTATTCATAGCATCTAGTGCCCTAAGCTCACAACTCGAAGCCATTCATGTAATCCACAACCTTAAGTTTTTCATAAAATCTAGAGCCTTGGGCTCATGACCCAAAATCGTTGATGTCCACCACAGCTTTGATCTATTCATGACATTTAGAGCCTTGAGTAGACGACCTTGAGTCATTGATGTCATCAATAGGCCTGAGCTATTCATAGCATCTAGAGCCCTAAGCCCATGACCCGAAGTTGTTCATGTCATACATAGCCCTAAGCTATTCATAGCATCTTGATCCTTGAGCTCACAACCTAGAGCCGTTCATGTCATCCATAACTCTGAGTTATTTATAGAAAATAGAGCCATAGGCTCACCACCAAGAATCATTAATATCATCCTCAACCATGAGTTATTCATAGCATCTTGAGGTTTGAGCCCATAACATCCCGAGTTGTTAATATTATCAGCAGCTTTGAGCTACTCGTAGCATCTAGAGCCTTAAATTCACAACCCTTACTCATTTATGTCAACCATAAATTTGAGCTATTCATAGTATTTGAAAATGTGAGCTTATAACCCAGAGTCGTTCATGTCATCCATAACCCTCAACTCATGATGTAAAATCTTTCATATCATCCATAACCCTGAGCTACTCATAGCATATAGAGGCTTGATCTCACAGGATCCTAAGTCGTTCATATCATCCATAATGTTGAGTTGTTTAAAGTATCCACATCCTTGAGCTCATGACTCAAAGTAGCACATATCATCTAAAGTCTTCACTTGTTCATAGCATTTATAGTCCTAAGCTCACGACCTAGAGTCGTTCATGTCAACCATAATCCTTAGCTATTCGTAGTATCTAGAGCCCTAAACTCATGAGGAAGAGTCATTCATATCATCCACAACCTTGTTCTATTCATAGCATCTAAAGCCTTTAGCTCATGACATAGAGTCGTTCATGTCATCTAAAGTTGTGAGCTATTCATAGCATCACGAGCCCTAAGCTCACAACCCAGAGACATTCATATCCACCATAGCCTTGAGTTTTTCATAGTATCTAGAGTCCTAAGCACACGACCCAAAGTTGCTCATGTCATCCAAAACCATGAGCTATTCATAGCATCACAAGCCCTAAGCTCATGACCTGAAGTCATTCATGTCATCCACAACCCTGAGTTGTTCATGGCATCTAAAGCAATGACCTGACGACCTAGACTCATTCATGTCAATGATAGGCCTATGTTGTTCATAGTATTTTAGAGTCACTGTCTCACAACCAAGAATCGTTCCTATCATCTACACCTCTATGTTATTCATACCATCTAGAGGTCTAAGCTTATGGGATGCCAAGTTGTTTATATCATCCACAACCTTGAGTTGTGCATAGCATCTAGATTGTTGAGGTCATAACCAAAGTCGTTCATGTCAATGATAGGCCTGAGTTGTTCATTGCATCTAAAGCCTTAAGCTCACAACTTGAAGTCATTCATGTTATCCACATACCTGAGATGTTCATAGCATTTAGAGCCATAAGCTCATCATTAAGAATCATTCATCTCATCCACAACCCTGAGCTGTTTATAGCATTTAGAGGCCTGAGCTCATAGGATTCCAAGTCGTTCATATCATCCATAAAGTTGAGTTGTTCATAACATCCATAGCCCGAGCTCATAATCTAGTCTAGCTCATATGATCCACAACCTTGAGTTATTCATAGCATCTAGAGCTTGGAGCTCATGAACCGGAGTCATTCATGTCAACCATAGCCTTGAGCTGTGCATGGCATCTATAGCCTTAAGCTCACAACGTAAAGTTGTTCATGTCATCCACAACCCTGAGCTGTTAATAACATCTAGAGTCCTAAGTTGTTCATAACATTTAGAGCCTTGAGCTCATGACCTAAAGTTGTTCATGTTCATTATATCCTTGAGATGTTCATATCATCCCTAATCCTAAGGTGTCCATAGCATCTTAAGGCTTGAACTCATAGGATCTTAAGTTATTCATATCATCCAGAACTCTGAGCTTTTTGTAGCATTTGGAGCCCTAAGATCATGACTTGAAGTGGTTCATGTCAACCACAACCTTGAGTTGTTCATAATATCTAGAGTTGTGAACACATGACCTAGAGTTTTTCATGTCATGCACAATCTTGAGCTCATGACGTAGAATTGTTCATATCATTTACATCCCTAAGGTGCTCATATCATCTAGAGGCTTTAGCTCATGGGATCTTGAGTCATTCATATCACCCATAATGTTGAGCTGTTCCAAGCACCCATAGCCTTGAGCTCATGACCCAAAGTAGCACATATCATCCATAGTCTTGAGCTATTAATAACATCTAAAGCCCTGAGATCACAACCCTGAGCTATTCATAGCATTTAGAACCCTGAGCTCACGACCTTAAGCTGTTCATGTAATTCATAACCTTGAGTTGTTTATAACATTTCAAGCCTAAGGCTCATGACCAAGAATTGTTCATATCATCCACACCCTTGAGTTGATCATGTCATCTAGAGGCTTAAGCTTATAGGATTCCAAGCTCTTTCATATCATCCACAACCCAAAGTTGTTCATAATATCCAGAGCCTTGAGTTAACTGATGGGAAAAACCCAAATATCTCTGTTTCCCAAGTCTGGATTAGGTTACGAATATGTATTGATTACTACTCAAAAAGTGCTATTTCGTAGCCCGAAATTAACTCTTTTCACACACTTCTAAGTAGTAATTAATACCTTTTAACCCAATTGGCACATTAAGGACCTTTGCAAGTATACTAAGTTTTGGTGTTGTTAAATAGCTTTTTGATCATTAAAATGAGCCAAGAATGAGGGAGGACTTCGTTTCGTTCATGGCAAAGCCAGTTGAAGCTCAAAACATGAAGAATCCAAGTCTTCGAAAGCTTCGAAGCCTTGCCAAATCAATTAAGTAAGGAAGAGAATCAGAGAAGGAATCTAACATTAACAATTTTGCAACTCACCTTTCAGCCTTACGAAATTTTTGCAAGCCCTTTTTCCTTTGCGAAACTGGTGAAAATGAGTTTCACAAGGAGTGCAAAATTTTTGCAACCTTGCGAAACCAAAGCTAAAGATATCAATTTCGCAACCCCTTGCGAATTTTTCACTACCTTGCAAAATTCTCCTTATATAAATTTCAGATATTTTCCTGCCGACTCTATTAGATTTTTATTTCAAGATATTTTGTAATTACCCATTCTCTCCTTGTAATCAACTGAAGATATTTTTAGATATTGTAATTAGCAGAAGATATTTTGTTTTTAGATATTTAGGATATTTTAGTGAGGGGTTGCAAACATCTCTCTCTATATGTCTTAAAATATCTCTTTTTGTAATGGATCCATTTCTCAGAATCTCGGAAGAAGTTCTTGGGGGATCACTTGTACATTCTTATTAGTAAGTAAAATACAGAGCTTTGCTCTGCCTTACCTTATAATTTTGTCTTTTATTTTCTTTCTAGCCAAACACCCTCTAGGGATGTTCTTTCAAAGGATGAGTGGCTAGACTTTTTGTTTCTTAGAGTAAAGGAAGCTAGGTAAGGGATCCGAATACAAAAATGGGAGTTTTCCTTGTTTCAGTTTAAATGAAAGGAGGTTGTGACCCTTTAATGGTTTTTATTTTTTTAGTTAACTTAAAATCCCTTAAAATCACCTGGGCCAACACTTGGTAAGCATTTGGACTTAGTCCATAGAGATCCATTAAGTTATCTTTTGCGAGCCTCTGGGAGGTGGTTTAAAGGTAGGATTACTTAGAATAGCCAACACTTGATAAGCTTTTGGACTCCCCGGAGACATCCATTAGTTATCTCTTGTGAGCTTGTGAAGGGTAATCAAAGGTTAAGGATCACCTTGAATGACCAATACTAGGTGAGAGGTATGAACCATTGCAAGATGAGTCAATGAGAGGTTTTAGTGTTGAAACCACTAGTGGAAAGTAGCTGTACCACACCAGTTCGGGAAATAACTATAGGTTAAATCTCCAATGCAAGGAAAAGATCTGGAATCTCCCTTTTTACCTAAGAAACCCGATCCTAGTGACCTGAAGCTCCAAAAGACCTTTTCTTTGTAGTTAATTTTATTTGTTATTTTTGTTTAACTTAATATCAACCTTTTTCACCCACAATTCTATTTTCTTTTAAAGCTAACTTTCATAAGAAAATTCACCATTTCATTATCTTCACCAAAGTCACTTGTACAATGAAAACCCATCTTTGTGGATGATCCTAGAGCCACTATACTATGTTAGCTATACTACCCTAGTGTAAGGTGTTTTAGGCTTTATAAATTTTGTTGATAACTCTCATTTGAGGATTGAATCAAATGATACACCAATTGAGGACGAATCATGTATGACTATTCTAGGTTTTTTTTAAATTCTATGCATAGTTAAAAAAAATAACATTTTTATACTTCAAATGGATTCAGAAAGTGCTAAAAAAAACCATTCCTTAAATTTAGATTTTCCTGAATCAAATCACGTGGTGAAGATGAAGATCGAAATCATAAAAGTCTTCCACTTGATGACTCAAACTTTGATTTTGGCACACTTTTGGTGAAGAGGAAATGAGGTTAGAGGCTATGGCTCTCTACCTCTATGGATGGTGGAACACAAAAGCTATGGAAACCCTAACCTTTAGGGGGTATTTATAGGGTTCCTAAGTGGGCTTAAGTGACTTGAGCCCACATGGGCTTGGGTTACTTAATCTAACACAAAATGGGTTATAATTGATTAATTAACCCAATAGGGCCTACTAATTAATACTTAATCCAATCCAGAGACCTTGTTCACTTACCCATACACAACCTTGAGTAATTATCAAAATGCCCTTATACAGAAAAGTGAACTTAAAGCCAATTTGATCCTCATAACCCATGCCAACAAAGTATATAAGCTTAGAGTGGGGACCATTGGGACCTATAAGAATATTGGCTCCCTTAGAATCCAATTCTAAAGTTGATTAAACATCCCACTATAGAGAATCAACTGAACTTTAGTATCCTAGGTAAATAACAACGAGACACCAAGTGCTCAGGTCCATGACCTGGTATCTATTGTGTTAAGTCTCCCCATGAACTAGTGTCTATAGTCTAACAAGGTGAAAGTTATCAGTCTTTCAAGACTACCTCTACCATCCTTGAGTTATAGATCCTCCTATTAGGTGAAAGTTATCTATTGTGTCAAGTTCAACCTAAGGAACTACTATGGCTATAGTTTCCATGAATACACCTCCTTATGATCACTTAATAGGGCACTCTATCTTAATACCAATAGATATCATGGTGCCTTTATTGAGAATACCTATTGTTACCAACTTTCATTAATAGTGACCCAATCCATAGGGAATATATGATAACCTTACAATCTCACTCATAGGTTAAAGACACTACTATTTTCAGAACAAGCTCAATATTTTCTCAAGGTTAAGAGACAATACTATGAAGCAGCTTGGTGGAAATGCACCTAAGTCATGTACAATGCAAAAGGTTGAGGCAAGAATGCTCATAGAGTATAATAGATGGATTAAGGATGGATAATAGTGAAACTAAAACATCATTAATTAAATAATGAATTCCAAATTTATAATATCATGTCATGTTTTTAAGGGCTCTATCCTAACACTAGAGCCCTTAGGTCATGAACTAGAGTAGTTCATGTCAACCATAGACCTGAGTTGTCCATATCATCTAGAGCCTCGAGCACATGACCATGAGTCGTTCATCTTTTCCATAGCCCTAAGGTGTTCATAACGTTTAGAGTCTAGTGCTCATGACCAAGAATCACTCATATTTTCCTAAGCCCTGAGTCGTTTATAGCATCTAGAGGCCTAAGCTTACGGGATCATGAGTTTTTCATATCATCCACAACTTTGAGTTGTTCATAGCATTTAGAGCCTTAAGCTCATGATACAAAGTCAGTCATGTCATCCACATTCCTAAACTATTTATAACATTTAGAGTCCTTAGCTCACAACCCAAAGTAGTTCATGTCAACCACAACCTTGGGTTGTTCATAGGATCTAAAGCCTTGAGCTCATGACCCAGAGTTTTTCATGTCATCCACTACCCTGAACTATTGCTAACATCTAGAGCTCTGACCTTACAACCTTGAGTCATTCATATTATCCATAGCGTAGAGTAGTTCATAGCATTTAGAGCCATGATCTCATGACTTAGAGTCCTTCTTGTCATCTACAACCCTTAGCTATTCATAGAATCTAGAGGCCTAAACTCACAAGATCCCAAGTTATTCATATCATCCATAACTTTGAGTTGTTCATAGAATCTAGAGCCTTGAGCTATTCATAGCATCTAGAGCCCTAAGCTTATGACCTTTTGTCATTTATGTCATCCAAATCCCTCTATTGCTCATGACCAAGAATCATTTATATCATCCATAACCTTAAGTGATTGATAGCACCTAGAGGTTTGAACTCATAGGATCCCGAGTTGTTCATATCATTCATAACCTCAAGAAGTTGATAGCATCCAAAGCCATAAGCTCACGACATGGAGTAACTCATGCCATCCTTAGGCTTATGCTTTTCATAGTATCTAAAGCCCTAAGCTTACATTCCAGAGTCATTCATGTCAACCATATACCTGATATGTTTATATCATCTAGAGCCTTGAGATCATAACCTTGAGTAGTTCATGTCCTCTATAGCCCTGAGTTGTTCATAACATTTAGTGCCTTAAGGTCAAAACCAAGAATCGTTCATATCATCTAAAGCCCTGAGTTGTTCATAGCATCTAGATCCTTGAGCTCACAACACGATGTCGTTTATGTCATCCACATAATTGAACTATTCATAGCATCGACAGCCTTGAACTCATGACTTGGAGTCATTCAGATCATCCATAACCTTAAGTTATTCCTAACATATAGAGCACTAAACTCATGAACTTAAGATGTTCATGTCATTCATAGTCAAGATCTATCCATAGCATCTAGAGCCCTAAGCTCACGACCTTGAGTCATTCATGTCATCCATAACCCTTAGTTGTTCATAACATTTGGAGTCTTCTCCTCACGACTAAGAATCGTTCATATCACCCGAAGCCCTAAGCTATTCATACCATCTAAAGGCTTGAGCTTACGGGATCTCGAGTCGTTCATATCATCCATAACTTTGAGTTGTTCATAGCATCTAGAGCCTTGAGCTCACCAAACAAATTCGTTCATGTCATGGACATCCTTGAATTGTTCATAGCATCTGAAACCCTTAACTCACGAGCCATAGCCGTTCATGTCAACCATAGCCCCGGGCTATTCATACCATCTAAAGCATTGAGCTCAAGACCCAGAGTTGTTCATGTCATCCAAAGCCTAAAGCTCACGATCTTGAGTCGTTCATCTCATCCACAACCTTAAGTTGTTCATAGAGCTCATGACTTAAAGTCCTTCATGTTTACACAAATCTAAGCTATTCATAGCATCTAGAGGCTTAATCTCACAAGAACCCCTGACATAATATCATCAACAACTCTAATTTATTCATTGCATTGAGATCCCTAAGTTGGTCATAGCAACCAAAGCCCTAAGCATACGATCTTCAGTCATTCATGTTATCCACAACCTTTAGTTGTTTATAACATTTAGAGCCTTGGGCTCATGACCAAGAATCGTTCATATCACTAACAACCATCAGCTATTCATAGTATCTAGAGGCTTGAGTTTATAAGATCTCAAGTTGTTCATATCATCCACAACCCCAAGCAGTTCATAGCATCCAAAACCATGAGCTCATGGCATGCATGCTCATAACCTGGAGTCATTCTTATCATCCATAAGCCTAAGTTGTTAATAACATCTAGAGTTTTGAGCTCACATCCTTGAGTCATTCATGTCATCCACAACCCTGAGTTGATCATAACGTTTAGTGTCATAGGCTGATGACAAAAAATCGTTTGTATCATCCTCAACCTTGAGCTGTTCAAAGCATCTAGATAATATAGCTCACAGGATCCTAAGTCATTCTTATCATCCACAACTCTAAGTTGTTCATAGAATCTAGAGCCCTAAGCTGACAACATAGAGTCATTCATGTCAATTACAATCCTAAGTTGTTCACAGCATGAAGAGCCCTAAGCTGACGACCTTGAGTGATTTATGTATTCATAACCCTTACCAGGTCATAAAATTTAAAGCCTTAGGCTTATGACTAAGAATCATTCATATCATCCAAAACCCTAAGTTATTCATAGATCCTAAAGGCTTGAGCTCACAGGATTCTGAGTCGTTCATATTGTCCAAAACCTTAAGTTATTCATAGATTTTAGAGCCATGAGCTCAAGATGTAGAGTAACTCATATTACCCACGGGCCTAAGATGTTGATAGTATCTAAAGCCTTAAGCTCAAGATTCATAGTTGTTCATATCGACCATAAACATGATTTGCTCGTAGCATTTAGTGCCCTGAGGTCATGACCTTAAGTCATTTATGTCATCTATATCCCTGAGTTGTTCATAAGATTTAGAGCCTTGGGCTCTTGACCAAGAATCGTTCATATCATTCACAACCCTGACATGTTCATAGCATCCAAAGCCCTTAGCTCATGACCCTAAGTAGCTCATGTCATCCATAAGCTTGAGTTGTTCATAGCATCTAGAGCTATGAGCTCATGGCCCGGAGTTGTTCATGTCCTTCACAACCTTGGGTTGTAAATAGCATCTAACGTACTGAGATCATAACCTGGAGTCATTCATGTCAACCACTGCCTTGAGTTGTTCTTAGCATTTAGAGCCTTAAGCTCACGACTTGAAGTTCTTTATGTCATCCACAACCCTGAGCTAATCATAATATCTAGAGGATTGGGATCGTGACCATGAATCATTCACATCATCCACAACCCTAAGCTGTTCATAAAAGCTAGAGCCTAGAACTCAAGACTCAGAGTCGTTCATGTCAACCATAACACTTAACTGTTCAAAGCATTTAGAGTCCTCAGCTCACAAGATCCCGAGTCATTCATATCATACACAAAATTAGGTTTTTCATAGCATGTAGTACCTTAAGCTGATGACTTGAATTAGCTTATGCAGTCTAATGCCTTGATTTACTCATAGCATGTTGAGCCCTGAGATCAAAGCCCAAAGTCGTTCATGTCAACCATAGCTCTAAGCTGTTCGTAGTATCTAAAACATTGAGCTCACGAACCAGATTCATTGATGTCATCCACAGCTCTGAGCTCATTATGCAAAATTGTTCATAGCATTTAAAACCTTGAGCTTTTCATAACATGTCAAGGCTTGAGCTCATGACCTAGATTTGTTTATGGCAACCACAACCATGAGTTGTTCATAGTTTGTAGAGCCTTGAGCTCACGACCTAGAGTCATTTATGTTATCCACAACCCTAACTTGTACATAGTATCTAGAACCCAAAGCACATGACCGAAAGTCATTCATATCAACCAAAGCACAAAGTTGCTCATAGCATCCAAAGCCTTAAGCTCGTGACCTAGAGCCGTTCATGTCATCTACAACCTTGAGTTGTTCATAGCATTTAGAGCCATGGATACACGACCAAGAATCTTTCATGTCATCCACAACCCTGACCTATTTCAAACATCCAAGGCCCTGAGCTAATGATTTAAAATAGCTCATGTCATCAACAATCCTGAGCTTTTCATAACATCTAGAGGCCTAAGCTCATAACCCAAATTCTTCATGTCAACCACAACCCTAAGCTTGAGTACATGACCCTGAATCATTCACGTCAGCCATAACCTTGAGCTATTCATAGCATTTAAAGTCATTAGCTTAGGACCAAGAATCATTAATGTCATCCTCAACCCTAAGTTGTTCATAACATCTAGAGGTGTAAGCTCATGGGATCCCGAGTCACTGATACCATCCACAATGTTAAGTTGTTCATAGCATCCATAGCCTTGAGCTCATGACCTAGAGTAGTACATAACATCCACAACCTTGAGCTATTCATAGCATCTAGAGCCTTGAGCTCATGACTCAAAGTCATTGATGTCAATCACAACCTTGAGTTGTTCATAGTATCCAAAGCCCTAAGCTCACAACGTAGAGCTATTCATGTCATCCATAGTCCTAACCTCATGATATACAACCGATCATATAATCCATAGTCTTGAAATATTCCTATCATCTAAAGGCTTGAGCTTATGGGGTCCCTAGTCGTTCATATGATCAACAACACTGAGTTGCTTGTAACATCAATAGCCCTAAGCTCACAACCTAGAGTAGCTCATGTCATCCATAGTCTTAAGCTATTCATAGCATCTAGAGCCTTAAGCTCACAACCCCAAGTCATTCATGTCAATCACAACCTTGAGTTGTTCATAGTATCTGAAGACCTAAGCTCATGACCTAAAGTCATTCATGTAATCCACATCCTAGAGCTATCTATAACATCTAAAACCCTAAGCTCATGACCTGGAGTTGTTCATATCAACAACAACCCTGAGCAGTTCATAGCATTCAAAGCCCTAAGCTCACGGCCTAGAGTCATTCATGTCATCCACAACCTATAGCTATTCATGGCATTTAAAGCCATGGGCACATGACCAAGAATCATTCATATTATCCATAACTATGAGCTTTTCATAGCATCGAGAGGCCTGAACTCATGGGATTCATAGTCATTCATATCATATGCAGCCCTGAGTT